>NC_061849.1:31035673-31040673 GCF_019202785.1 Penaeus chinensis | reverse complement strand
ACTACATCTCCGTTGAAATTCCTCCGTCTGAAAGGCCTCACTAATATAAATTTCCTTTCCCAGATTTTTCCAAAATTACCCTTCTATCACCCGTCCACCGCTATCACATCCTCTTTTACTGCTCATCTTCTATCTACTCCTTCGTCTTCCCGAGGGAAACGGGACTCCTCTTCCCTCCCTAATCCCTCATCTCCCCGCGAGCTTGCAGTGTCTCCTGATTTACGACAATCATTCCCTCGTTGTGCATCATCATCTCTCGGCCGCAGCGACAGTAACTCACGAGGCGCTGGAGTCCCGCTCGTAACTCACCGGGATGAGTTACTCGAGGGCTGGACGCTGCAGAATCAGCTTCTCCCTCCTTCCGGCTTCTGGCGCCCCTCCCCCCTCCTCCCCCCCCACTCTATCAGCCTCCTAATCATGTTTTTGTCGCCTTTTCCTCCTCCGCATTTTACTATTATCTATGATTCTGACTGTCTGTCTGTTTATCTTTCTTTCTCTTTTTCTTTCTCTCTCTCTCTCTCTCTCTCTTTCCCCCTCCCTCTCCATCTCCCTCCTTTATTCTTTCCTTCTCTTGCCTCTTACTCCTTACCCACCACCCCTTGCCCTCCCCTCCATTACTTCCTTTTTATCCTACCTCCCCATTCCTCTCATCCTTCCTCTGAAAACCAAGATGGTCCCTTGCCAGCTTGGGCAGTCGATCTTCCTCTCCTTTGTTTCTTTGTGGAGTAAAATATATAGGTGGAGAGAGATTGGAAAGGGGGGTGGAAAAGGGAAAAAAAAAGAATATATAGAGAGAGATGAAAGGACGAAGGGCAGGGAAGATAGGTAGAGAGGATGAAAACCGAAACATGAACAATACACTGGAAAATAAGACCAAGAAAAAAAAAATCAGAAAAAAAGAAAAAATATAACGTGAAAATCTAAAACAAAGAAAATCTAAAACAAAGAACCACAAACGAAAAAAAAAAAGCTGAACCACAAAAAATAATTAAATAAAAAGAAACGAAAAGAAAGAAAGAGAAAAAAAAAAAAAACACACATAGAAAGAGTGAACCACGGCACACGCTAACTCTTCCCGCTGCACATCAGACAGCGTTAAAGAGGAGCGAGAGCGAGGCAGGCCGTCCGTCTCGCGCAATGACCGGCCGGCACCGAGCGAGAGCAAGCGAGGCTGGTCAATTTCATCCGTTAAAATTGAAGTAACGACCGGCCTGGGACATTAATCATAAAAAAGGGGAAGCGAAGAGATGGATAAGTAGAAAAAAAAACTGAGATTACAGTACAAAAAAAGATGGAGATTTAGTAAGGAGAGACGAGAGAAGACGATTTCTGGAAGAATGGGAAGAACGAGAATAATATAAAGAAAAAGGAATGGAACAGAGGACTATAAGTGAAGAAAAGTATAAAACGAAAGTGGGAAAACACAACACGCGAAGGGGGGGAAAACGCAAGCCAAGATCGGAAACGAAATCAAGAAATTAGGAGAGAAAAGAGGAGTTTGGAAAAGACGCCAGCCGAGGAGGCACGCGAGACTCGCCAACCCGAACCGCCTCATCAACCCGCCCATTCCCTCCGACCCGACGCCGAGATCCAATCCACATCACAAATATCCGAATACCTGCCCATCTCCGCAGATCAAATGTTTGCCGGAGCGAGCCAAAACATCCGCGCATCCTCATGCAAACAAGCCGTAAGCCAAGGCAAACAGCCCGAAGCAGGCGGCGCCCAGAGATCTCCAAACAAGGAGTTCGCTTCGGTCTCAAAACATCAATGAAACTCGACAAACGACACCCGACCCCATCAGGCACGCCGGCTTAATGAAATCTTATTCTTGTCAACAGTTCGAGCGTTGCGCGGCGCCCTCCGGGGAACCTGCCGGCATTAGGCCTCGGACTTCCTTCGCCGACTCCTTCCTCTTCCTCTTCCTCCCTCCTCTCCCTCTTGGGGGTCTCTTGGGACTCGCGCTTCGTCGCTTTCGTTTAGCAGATTGTCTGCCTGCCCCCCCCCCCCTCTCTCTCTCTCTCTCACATACATGCATGCATGCATGCATGCATGCATACATACATACATACATACATACATACACACTCACACACACACACACACACACACACACACACACACACACACACATTCACTCTGTCTCTCTCTCACTCCCTTTCTCCAAACTACATCAAACAAGTGAATCTCTCTTACCTTACGAAAGAGAAACTGCCACTGGAGCTGCAGAAACACCGCTTACCTGCAAAGAGACAAAGAAAACACATTGAAACGAAGCACAAAGAACGTCACGCTAAGACAGAGACGCTCTTACTCTTACTCTAGCTCTCACCCTCTCACTCGCTCGGCTTTCCACTCTTCTCCGACCAAAGATTTCCTTCCCGTTTCCACAACAAACAAACAAAAACACGTCTGCCACGGATAAGGGCCGGCGCCTCCATCTCGACGAAATTATGATGATTAGCTGTTATCATATATGGGATGAAGTTGTGCTCGAGCTGTGTTTAAGTGAGAATGAGAGAGAGAGAGAGAGAGAGAGAGAGAGAGAGAGAGAGAGAGAGAGAGAGAGAGAGAGAGAGAGAGAGAGAGAGGGAGGGAGAGAGAGTGAGTGAGTGAGTGAGTGAGTAAGTGAGTGAGAGAGAGAGTGAGAGAGAGAGAGTGAGAGAGAGAGAGAGAGAGAAAGAGAGAGAGAGAGAGAGAGAGAGAGAGAGAGAGAGAGAGAGAGAGAGAGAGAGAGAGAGAGAGAGAGAGAGAGAGAAAGAGAGAGAGAGGGAGAGAGAGTGAGTGAGTGAGTGAGTGAGTGAGTAAGTGAGTGAGTGAGAGAGTGAGTGAGAGAGTGAGAGAGAGAGAGAGAGAGAGAGAGAGAGAGAGAGAGAGAGAGAGAGAGAGAGAGAGAGAGAGAGAGAGAGAGAGTGGAGAGTGGAGAGTGGAGAGTGAATGAGTGAATGAGTGAATGAGTGAGTGAGTGAGTGAGTGAGTGAGTGAGTGAAGTGAGTGAGTGAGTAAGTGAGTGAGTGAGTAGCCTGAGTGAGTGAGTAGCCTAAGTGAGTGAGTAGCTTAAGTGAGTGAGCGAGTGAGTAAGAGAGTGAGTTTGAATATGAGCGCGAGTGTAGATGAAAGTAAACGTTGTCTCAGTTCCGATAGTAATTTTTTCTTCTTTGCCCTATTTTTTCCCCCCATTTTAACTTCCACCATTCTCTTTTCTACGCTTGCCTCCTCCCGTCCTTCTCAACCCCCCCCCCCCCCCTCTTCTCCCATCTCATCTTTTCATTCGGTGATGAAGTGGTTCTCCTTTTTCCCCTTATGTTCCACGACAGGGACGAGTGGGAGGACGAGGAGCAGGAGGAGCAGGAAGAGGATGAAGAGGGAGAGGACGAGGAGGAGCAGCAGGCAGAGGAATAGGACGAAAAAGAGGAGGAGAAGGAAGAAGACGAGGAAGAGGAAGAGGAGGAGGAGGAGGAGGAGGAGGAGGAGGAGGACGAGGAGGAGCAGGAAGAGGAAGAAGAGAGAAGAGGACGAGGAGGAGGAGCAGGAAGAGAAATAGAACGAATAAGAGGAGGATCAGGAAGAGGAAGAAGAGGAAGAAGAGGAAGAGGAAGAGGAGGAGGGATAGAAAAAGGGTAAGGAGGAGGCGGAGAAGGAGAAGGCAGAGGATAACTGTGGTATTAATAACAATGATGATGATGTTTATAACAATGAAAAATCAAAAATAAAATGATTCCTTGTCCCTATCTCAAACTAGTCCCTCCCCTCCTCTCCTCACCCACCCTCCTTCCGTCCTTCCCTCCCCCCTTCCTTCGCCTCTTTCCCCCCTCCCCTCCCCATGTCTCCTACCCCTCCTCCCCTCCTGTCCCCCTCCCCTTCCCCTGCCATTCTCCCATTCCTCCTGTCCCTCTCCTTCACCTCCTTCCCCCTCTCTTCTCCTTCACCCCTGCCCGCCTCCCCCCCTCCCTTCCTCCTTTCCCCCAAACCCCTCCTACCCCCTCCCCCCCATAAATGATCCAGATAACTCACGTCCGCAACTAGGCTTGAGGGAGGTATTAGGCGATATCAGATCCCATATTTACGACGTGTTGAAGGAGGGCGAGGATCAGGCTGGGGGTAATATTTTCTTACCCTTCCTCTCCTCGCCCTTCTCTTTTCACAGCCTCCCGTACCCTCCCCCCCCCCCCCCTCATTTCGTCCTCGTCCTTCCCTCCCTCCCACTCCTTTTCTCCGCTTCTTTTTTACGTTCTTCTGTTTCGTCTTGCTCTTTCCTTTCCCTTTTTTTGTATTAATTTGTCTATGTTGTCTTTCACCTTTCATTTCCTCCCACTCCTTTTCTCCCCTCTTTTTTTTCGTTCTTCTGTTTCGTCATTCCCATTCCTTTCCCTTTTTTATTCATTTTCTCTGTGTTGTCTTTCATCTTTCCTTTCCCATTTCAAGCCATTTTTCTGTACTCAGTATATCAATCTATTTAATGTTCGTATACGCGCTCGCGCGCGTGTGTGTGTGAGTGTGAGTGTGCGTGTGAGTGTGTGCGTGTGCGTGTGTGTGTGTGCGCGCACGCGCGGGCGTGCGTATGCGCGTCTTAATTTCCTACTGCCGGAATGTGCCCTAATATCTATCAATTTCCATCAACCAAATCATCCAGATAGGCCTATATATCACCCTGTCAATCCATCTAATATAACCACAATCAGTCCAACACGACTTCATCCATCTTAAGAGAGCGTCCGCAGGTAACAGGCTACCGGTAACGCCACTGACCGCAGGAATAAACTACACCGCAATTAAGGCCAGGGCTTATTTCACTCATCAATAGGCCTACACTTCCGGGTGGCCGATTAAGGGTTACGATAACAAGATCACACTGTATGACAATAGGCCTATATAAACTAGCCTTTAATCTTATCGTAATTAATCATAGTTAATTCATCATAATAATCAACCTCTATTATCAAATGTGCGTTATCTAACATTACGAACCTCTTACGTTAAGAACCTTTAAACGGGAATTA
>NC_061849.1:31033283-31035573 GCF_019202785.1 Penaeus chinensis | reverse complement strand
GGAAACGAAGAGAAGATAAATGAAGAAACGAAACAGAAAAAAGAAAAAAGAGAAGAAAGGAAAGGAAAAAAAAGAAATGCAAAGAAAGAACAAGGAGAAAAAGAGAAAAGACAAAGCAGACGAAACAAACACACGAAAAAACGAAGGAAAAAAAGGATCCCACACGCCAGCCAACGGTCAGTTCCGCGTCCGCATGACCTAGGAGGGTCAGCCGGACTAATAAGGTCAGCAACGTCTCCTCCGACAGCCCTGAGGACAGACCCCTCCCAACCCTGGCGTCAGCGACATCACACTCTGCTGACGACCGCGGCGGGTTAGGGTAAAGAGAGACGTCAGGTGTCATCAGCCTGCGTCATCAGCTATTTTCTCTTGTTAATCTATCACAGTGTACCCCGCGTTCGTGTCCGTAAAGCAATCGGGTCAAGTTGTTACAAAACTGACTAGAATATTAACCGGAAATGCTCCCGCTTGTGGTTATGTTGCAGCAGGCGTCGTGTGCACGTCACGCTTACTTGGATAAAATGTACATGTACATTGAATATAATACTATTAATACTTACAATGTCTTCATGTATACACATTCATAAAGAAAAAAGAACAAATAAACGTAATTACACTGGAACAAAGACACATTTGGCACAGACAGCCAGGCAAACAAACAAACACACACACACACACACACACTTACACACACACACACACACACACACACACACACACACACACACACACACACACACACACACACACACACACACACGCAGAGCTCCAGCCAATTCGCCTCCTCCCACAGGAGCCAAATACGAGAAACCCAACAAATCGGTTACAATTTCTTGCCGCACCCATATATCTTCCACCCCCCCCTGCCCGCTCCTGTCCCTTCCCCTTCCCCTCCCCCTTCCCCCCGGGTCTTCCGGTACCGTCTGGAATCTACCCCCCCCCCTCCATTCCCATTCCCATTCCGCCCTTCCAAAAGCGATGGTCGGCGTTCCTATACCTCTTCTCCCTCTCCCTCTCCCTGCCTCTTTATTACGTCTCTGGCCAACTCTAGGTGTAGGTTCCAAATTGGGTTATGATATCGACATATCGACATATTGCACATACGCAGCATATCTAGCTATCTATATCTATCTCTCTGTCTATCTATGTATCTATCTATCTATCAATCTATGTATCTATCTATCTATCAATATATGTATCTATCTATCAAAATAGACATAGACACAGACACAGACACAGACACAGACACACACACACACACATATGCGCATGTTGCAAGTAAAACGCAGCAGACACAGAGTAACATTTTAAAAAATAGGTAGGTATGGCGTGCATGCATCAGTAGGCAAGGTAAGCCGTGTTCACATTCATAACATCCGCCATACCTGCCAAAAAAATGCACACGCACGTCCCTGATCCCCGAAGACCTCAGGGCGCGTAGGCCTACCGCCTCAGAGCCAAAAGAGCCTCCCGCCTGAATAAATATTTGATGAGAGGACCACCTGAGGCGCACCGGAAGTTGATTCATGACTTCTGCAGGAAAATCACTCGAGAGGCCCTTGCGTAAGCCTACTCCTCTTGCCCCACGCGGAAAGTTATTTCTTAAAAAAATATAGATACATATATCGGTTCGAACCATAATCATTATCATTATTACCTTTATATCAATCTTCCTCTTCCGGTTCGTACCGTAACCATCATCATCATCATATCAATCTTCCTCTTCTTAACCTTCCTGTTTATCCACCTTGTCCCTTTCATCCCCACCATAATCAAGCACATAATTCTTCTTAGCTACCACCTATCTCTCCTCCCCAAAACAACACCCGCAACGCCCCCTAATTTAAGAGACGTGTACCCTCCGCCGCGTGACATCATGCACTGATCACCGCGCCGCTCCGACAACGTGTCCATCCGGCCCCTCCCCCTCCCCCTCCCCCTCCCCCTTTCTCCTCCCCCCGTTCATTCTCGACTCCGCCCCCCCCCCCCCACTCCCTAAGTACGAAGGCGCTCTCGTGCATCATCGTCGCCGAAACGCTACTTCAAGGGACCCACGTAAATAGCCACGTAAACACCCCTTTCGCCCGGCCTTAAATAGGATTTTGACTTCGGCGTGACGGGAGGGACGGGAATAGCGGGACAAGAAAGGAAGATGCTGTAGAAACGAGGACTGGTGTAGATTGAATTAGCATAAGCGTAAGATGTCGATGGGATGGAAGTTAACGACTGGGAGGGGGAGGGATAAAGGATTGTCACTAACATTGTTCCTATTACTACTACTACAATTATT
>NC_061849.1:31020783-31023283 GCF_019202785.1 Penaeus chinensis | reverse complement strand
TGCACACTGACGCCGGCAAGCAATCGAGCGAAAATTATATTGCTATTATTAGATTTGTTATTACTGCTGGTATATTTTGTTATCGGGGATATTAGCAACGTTATTGGTGTTGGTGTATCGTCATTACCGCTGGAAGTTATTTTTTCTTTTCCAATAATACTTCTGTTAGCAATTATCACCACAATTATCAAGATTCTAATCATCGGCCTTTATCATTGCCATCATTAGAGAATTCATCGTAATCATCATCACAACTAAATTCACTATCACAATAACAACTGAACGGAAAAATAACACCGCAATAAAAGGGGTAACTAACGCCAATTAAGAAATAAATAACAAAAATACCAAATAATAAATATTCCCAAGGAGACAGAGAGACAGACAGACACACACATACAAACACACACACACACACACACACATTTATAATAATAATAATAATAAATAAACAAATACATAAAAAATAAAGATAAAACCAAAATACCAAACGACTCAAATAAAAGAAAAAAAGAAAAATCAAAAATTCCCCGAAAGATAAAAGGCTGAACCGAGTGATCACTATCGGGCCTCCCTCCCCCCCTTTCCTTCTCTCCCATACCTCCTCCCTCTTCCCTCCTTTCCACTCACTCCACCCTATTGCCCCCTTCCCCTCCCCCTCCTTCCCTTCCTTTCCACTCACTCTTCCCTCATCCCCTACCTCCTCCCTCCCCACTCCCTCCTACCTCCCTTCCTCCCCACTATGAACTCCCTCCTCTTCCCCTCCTTTCCCCTCACCCCTCCCTCCCTCCCTACCTCCCTCTTCCTCCCACCCTCCTTCTCCTCCTCCCACCCTCCTTCCCTCCTTCCCTCCCTATTTCCATTTCCTCCCACCCTCCTTCCCCCCCACCCACCTATCCACCTTCCCTCTCCCTCCCTCCCACCCCCCTCCCCTCGCCTCGCCGATGGGCCCAACAAGACTACGGAAAAAGAACGAGAAATACCGCCGAATTAGCCAGTGTATAGCTCATCCCAGCCCGGCGTGTGGACTGCGGAGGGGGAGCAGCCAAGAGGAACGCCAGGTATGCCAATTTCTTGAAGGGAGGGAGAGGGGATGGGGAGGGGGAGGGGAGGGAAAGGAGGGAGGAGGTGGGAGGAGGGAAGGGAGGGAGAGGGGGTGGGGAGGAAGGAAGGTGGGAGGAGGGAGAGGAGGGAAGAGGGGAAGGAGGGAGAGGAAGGAAGAGGGGGAGGAAGGAGAGGAGGGAAGAGGTAGGAGGGAGAGGAGGAAAGAGATGGAAGGAAGGAGAATGAAAGAGGAAAGAAATGAGGGAGAGGGGGTGAGGAGGAAAGTGAGGAAGAGGAGGAGGGAGATGGGAGAGGGGAAGATGATGGAAAGTAGGAAAGAGGAATAGGAAGGAGGGAGAGGGAAAGAATAGGGATAGGAGGAGGTGGAGAAGAGGAGGGAAAGGAGGAAAGGGAGGAAGAAGGAAAGAAAAACGATGAGGAGGGAAAGGAGAGCAGAGAAGGAGGGAGTGAGGAAGAAGAGTGATGGAGAAAAAAAGGAAGGAAGAAGCGAAGAGGAGACAAGAGGAGAAGAGAAGCGTAAGGAAATGGAAGAGGAAGGAGGGAGAGGAGAAAAGAAGAGAAAGGAGTTGAGAGGTGAAAAGGACGGGAATGGAAGAGAGGAGGAGAAGGAAGAGGGAATAGGGGGGACAGTGAGAGACCAAGGGAAAATAAAGTGAGATGAGGAAGGGAAAGGGTTGAGTAAACAAGCGGTGGGAAATAGAACGAGTGGCTGAAGGGAGGGGCGAGAGGGAAGGAAAAAGAGAGGAGAAAAGGATGGTGGAGAAAGGAGGGAGTAGGGAAGGGGAGGGATTAGGCACCATCTGGAGCACAATTCTTTCTTTTTCCTTCGTGTTAAGTTGTCCGTATTCTTTGATTCCTGACCACGGAGGGAAGACACGCATAGGGTCACGTAAAACATCGATTAAAAAATAATAAAAAAATAAATAAAAGATATGAGAGTAATGTCCAAGTAAATTGAATATATGGAGTATTTCTGTTTATTTATGTATCTGCGTGTGTGTACGTGTGTGTACGTGTGTGTACGTGTGTGTGTGTGTGTGTGTGTGTGTGTGTGTGTGTGTGTGTGTGTGTGTGTGTGTGTGTGTGTGAGTGAGTGAGTGAGTGAGTGAGTGAGTGAGTGAGTGAGTGAGTGAGTGAGAGAGTGAGAAAGAGTGAGAAAGAGAGAGAAAGAGAGAGAGAGAGAGAGAGAGAGAGAGAGAGAGAGAGAGAGAGAGAGAGCGAGAGAGAGAGAGAGAGAGAGAGAGAGAGAGAGAGAGAGAGAGAGAGAGAGAGAGAGAGAGAGAGAGAGAGAGAGAGAGAGAGCGAGAGAGCGGAACCACAGGCTTAACACGACGTTTGATATCAGCGAGCCAGACAGACACTGCAGCTGAAAGGCTGTAGGGGGGGGGGGGCGGCAAAGGACAGGGAGAGGGAAGGGGGAAAAGGGAGAAGAGGG
>NC_061849.1:31005783-31008283 GCF_019202785.1 Penaeus chinensis | reverse complement strand
CATCAGTCTCTCTCTCTCTCTCCATCGCTCTCTCTCTCTCTCTCCATCGCTCTCTCTCTCCATCGCTCTCTCTCTCTCCATCGCGCTCTCTCTCTCCATCGCTCTCTCTCTCTCCATCGCTCTCTCTCTCTCCATCGCTCTCTCTCTCTCCATCGCTCTCTCTCTCTCCATCGCTCTCTCTCTCTCCATCGCTCTCTCTCTCTCTCTCTCTCTCTCTCTCTCTCTCTCTCTCTCTCTCTCTCTCTCTCTCTCTCTCTCTCTCTCTCTCTCCTCTCTCTCTCTCTCTCTCTCTCTCTCTCTCTCTCTCTCTCTCTCTCTCTCTCTCTCTCTCTCTCTCTCTCTCTCTCCCTCTCTCTCTCTCTCTCTTCTTCTTCCTCTCTGGCTTCCTCTCTCCCTTTCATTCTCATTCTCCCGTCTCCTCCTCCATGCTCAGACGCCCATAATTCAACTCCACGTGTACCCTTAAGTACCACCCTTCGCCTTCGTGCATGTCATTTTTTTTTCCTAAGGCCGCCCACACACACACACACACACACACACACACACACACACACACACACACACACACACACACATACACACACACACGTCAGTCGATTGCAAGGCCACCTATCTATCTACCGTAAACAGTCTATGGGAAACCCATCTACCACTTATCGTAAAGCCATCTACCATCTATCGTAGAGCCACCTGCCACTTATCGTAAAGCCATCTACCATCTATCGTAAAGCCACCTACCACTTATCGTAAAGCCCTCCCGCCCACCGCTGTCATTTGCGCCTAGCATTTGTTCGCGCGATGCATACATATTTCATGCGCGTACACCCATGTATATCATCCCTGGGGTTTGCGTCGCATGTATTGGCCACAGTACCGGCTGACTCACCTCTCGTCCACGCTCGCTCGATCGATTTGACTCATGACTAGCACTCACACATCGCCAGGCGCTCTCTTATTCACCTCGCTGTAATCGCCATAAATCGCGGTGAATCAGCCGTGCGGAATTAAGTAAAGATTCGAAGCATATCGGACTTTAAAAAAAAAGGTATTATCGTCATCATCGCCTCGCAGTAACCAAAGGCCATGGACATTTTGGGGAATACGACTAGTACGCGGGACCTCGATGGTGTGGTCGTGGAAAATAAACTGGCACTGTTAGGTAAAGATATTCGTTTTCTTGGATTATTGTATCTTCGTGGCGTTCTACTAACTTCTCTTTCTGTTTCTCCCTTTTTTCGTGTTCCTTCACCACCAGCATGTTCACTGCAACCACAACCATTCTTCTTTCCTCTTCCCTTCCTCCTTCATCACCATCACCCTTGTCCCCCTCCCCGTCCTTCCTATTTCTCCAACACCCTCACCCCCATTCTCCTTTCCCCCTACTTACTCCCTCGCCACAACCCTCTCCCCCCCAACATCCTCACTCTCCCTCCCTCCTCCTTACTCCCTCACCACATCCATCCCCACCTTCCCCCCTTCCCCCTACCCCCACCTTCCCCCCACCACCACCTTCCCCCACCCCCTACCCCGATTCCTTCCAGCCCCTCTAAAGGCGAGCGAGGACCGGCCGCCCACCCCACCGCGCGTCGCTTATGACCCGACATAAATGTTTAACACGAGCGGGTCCGGGCGGTCGCGGCTGTCACCCCTTCCCTCTACGGCAGTCGGTGTCTCCGTGCCCTCGCCTCGTGGGTATGAACGCGCCCACATAATGCCTTATTTCTTACCCTTTCTTTTCTTTTGCCGAGGATATTGGAGATCGTAATGATATGTGAGATGCACGATGCATTTAAGCGTTGTTTGACTTTTTAGAGAGGTGTGTGTGTGAACGGGTTCTTTGTGTGCGTGAGTGTGTGTGTGTGTGTGTGTGTGTGTGTGTGTGTGTGTGTGTGTGTGTGTGTGTGTGTGTGTGTGAACGGGTTCTTTGTGTGCGTGAGTGTGTGTGTGTGTGTGTGTGTGTGTGTGTGTGTGTGTGTGTGTGTGTGTGTGTGTGTGTGTGTGTGTGTGTGTGTATGTGTGTGCGTGCGTGTGTGTGTGTGTGTGTGTGTGTGTGTGTGTGTGTGTGTGTGTGTGTGTGTGTGTGTGTGTGTGTGTGTGCGTGTGTGCGTGTGTGCGTGTGCGTGTGCGTGTGCGTGTGCGTGTGCGTGTACGTGTGCGTGTGTGAGTGTATGTGTGTGTGTGTGCGCATGCGCGTGTGCGTGTGCGTATACGTACGTATGCATGTTCGGGTGTTGTGAATACGTACGAGTAGATGTGCGTATGCGTGTTGGTGTGTAAACATGTGTGCTGTGTGTACCTCGGCGCGTGTGTCTGCCCGCAATATAAACTTCAAACCGTCCGCATCACCTCCATCATACACGCACCTTATCACATCACGTGATCAGAAACGCCTCGAGTGTGCGCTTCGCTCTCACGGTCTCGCACGATTCATAACAAGACAGGCACAGATTAGGCTCCACCATTTATTGCAAAATGAACGAACGAAAGAGAGGTTTCAGTT
>NC_061849.1:30996469-30998969 GCF_019202785.1 Penaeus chinensis | reverse complement strand
AGCACCTCCCCTCCCCCTACCTACCCACTTTGTTACTCCTCCTCCTCCTCCCCCCTTCCCCCTGGCGATATTGGACATGGCCCCCGAGGTTGTAGAATATTTGGCCAGATATTTCTGTTGTTCCCCAACTCTGCGAACTTTTCCTCGCTTCTCCATGGCACGGACTCCTGTTTTTTTGTTTTGTTTTTATCTAAATCTGTGGAAATAAAACGATACGAATTCCTTTTTTGTCTGATTCTATGAAAATAGAAACTATGTTTATTTTATTTAGTTTAAATCTGTGTCAACGGAAACTGGATTTATTCCTTTAATTCGAATTATTTAGAAATAGAAACTTTTTTTTCTTCTAAATATGTGGAAATAAAAACGATCAGAAATCGTTTTTCTCTAACTTCTGTCTACTAGGACCGATATTAATTATTTTTGTCTAAATCTGTGGAAATAGAAATTGCTTTAACTAATTCCATATCGGGGCGGGGACACGAGAGCTTTTTGTCTACGGTAAAGAGAATGACCATATGCATCGCCCTTTCTTTTGCATTTAATGATTCAGTTTTTTTTTTCTTGTTTTTTTTTGTGTGTGTGTAAATCTCACAACATGGAGGGGAATGACTTGCTTTGCGCTGCCTTTTCTCTGCCCAAAAAAGGCTACGCTCGAAACGGCTTATATATTCACTCGCTCATGTCGACTGTCGAGGGTCACGGGCGGCGTTGCTGGACTTGTCCGGGGAGAACGAGGGAGAAAAGTCGTCCGTAGATCGCGTTATCGGAAGAGAAAGATTGAGGAAAGTCGTCCGTAGATGGCGTAGTTGGAGAAGAACGGTGGAGAAAAGTCGTCCGTAGATGGCGCTGTCGGGGAAGAAAGGTTGGCGTTGGGGAAGAAACGAGGGAAAGAAGTCGTCCGTAGATCGCGTTATCGGAGGAGAAAGATTGAGAAAAGTCGTCCGTAGATGGCGTTGTTGGAGAAGAACGGTGGAGAAACGTCGTAGGTAGATGGCGTTGTTGTGGCGAGACGATGGCATATCCTCGTACGTAACTGGGCGTGTTTGTCGTGGAAAGGAAGTGCGACGGGTGGGCGTGGGGGGATCGCCCGTTCGTGAGTCATATCCGTGGAAGCGGCGTTCGTGTGATGAGGGTGATGACGTAAGCGATGACGTAAGAGGCCGCGTGTGCATGCTTGCTGTGGTGAGGATGTAGTGATTTTTTTTTTTTTTTAGGGGGGGGGGGGTGTATGCAGAGTACATTACACGCAATACGAAGGCCATTGTCAGAATGATCTATTTTCGTTTCATATTTATATTTTTTTGGTATAATTACTGACAGGGAAATGCATATCGAGGGAGTGTTTTTTTCCTCGTCATTGCGATGTTTCTTTTACGTCATTAGCATAATGTTCGTGTACTCATTTTCATACGAGTTGCATGTCATTTGCTGATTTGCAAACCATGTCCCCCACCGCTCTCTCTCTCTCTCTCTCTCTCTGTCTCCCCCTCTCCCTCACTCTCCCCCCCCTCTCTCTCTCACACACACACACACACACACACACACACACACACACACACACACACACACACACACACACACACACACACACACACACACACACACACACACACACGCGCACGCACACACACACACACTTTCTCTCTCTCTCTCGCTCACTCACTCTTCCTTTTGTTTCGTGTTTTATCGTCTGTGCGGCATCTCCTTCCCTTCCTCCGTGCCTCTACGTGAGGGCACGAGACCTCAGATAAGCCGAAGGGACAAAGCTGGCATTCAGGGTTGCGTTGCCACGGGAGATGTCGGCTCGGCGGGTCATTGTGGGCGGAGACTTAGGCGTCGCGTGGGCGTGGCCTGGGCGGAGACGTAATGCGTGGGTGTCGACCTGGGGTCCGCCCATCCCCAGGGCGTGCGGGTACGTTGGGAGGTGGGGTGTCCACTGTCCAGGGATGAGGGTGGGGGGGGGGGGGGAGCGGGGAGGGAAGGGTGCCTGACCTTGGAGAACTCGGGCTGTTCTTGATTAACACCCGTCGGACAGGTAGGGAGGCGAGCGCGATTTAATTATAATATATATATATATATATATTTATATACATATATATACATATGTAAACGTGTGTGTGTATATAATACGCATACACACACAATTATAATGTATGTATGTCTGTGTTTATATATTTGTGTATACACACATATGCCTTTGTATGCATATTCATGTAAAATGTATCCAAACACGTCCATGCCCGAATATAGATAATAGAAAAGTTTGTATTGAAATGGCCACAATAGGAAATAAAAAGACTTGGATTGTGCCATGCTTCGAGTAACACTTGACTCCTCTTTGGATGAGAGCACCAAAAAGGATACAATTGTCTTGGTTGTTTTCTTTTCCTTTTTCTTTCTTTTTTATTTCATTTTTATTCTGGCTGTTTCATGTGGTTTTGTTTAACTTCCTGTGTTCGTGTTGTGTGACTACTGTTGTTTATATACTGAATGTATT
>NC_061849.1:30988969-30993969 GCF_019202785.1 Penaeus chinensis | reverse complement strand
GCGCAGGCAGGCGATCAAACGCAATGTCAATACCCCCACCTTTTGCCCCCCGCGGTGCGCCACCCTCGCGTGTCGGGAGTAACTTACCGCGCGTTGATAAGCCCTTTAAGAGATCCTCTGCTGTCGTGTCGGTGTCGCGGCGTCGAGAAATATGCACACGAAAGGCGTGGGCGATCATCAAGGCAGTGTAGCTTTAATGGACAGCTACACCTGGCGATCTTGTCGATATTCTTTGTTGGTCGAGGCAGGTAGCTGAGGGGCGCGCATCACCTCGGGTTTTACGCACGGCTCCGGGGCTGCTGATTGGCCGCGGCGCAAATGAGAAGGGCCTCGTTGGCTCGTATACATGGGAGAACGAGCTGCTCCGGCATGCTCGCTGCTGTAAAATGCGGTGATCTGTCGCAGGGAGCAGAGGTAACGATGTCTGACAACGGCGATATGAATGGTTTGAATTTGTCCGACACGAGGATGCGCCGGATTGGAGCGGATTAAGAACTGGGTGGTTGTAGAAGGACGTCGGTCGAACGATGCAGTGGATGACGTCAAGAGACCCCCCCTCCCCATACTACCCTCCTGCCCGCCCTGCCCCCTGGCCGTTGGCGGAAGATGATGATCCGGCAGTTTGGTTCCTCCTCAAGACCTTCCGCTCCCGACATTACCGCCAGCCCGTTTACGGTTGTAGATTATCACCGGGTTTAATTTGGGCCGCGGAGGTTCCCGAAGCTTCATAATCCCCGCCATATGACACTTTAATAAGTTATCTCGGAGTGCGATCACGGCCAGTTTAAGGGCCACAATGACATCGTTAGCGGCGACTGTTCCTGCCATGAGACGCCTGCTCAATCGCCGCCCACAAGGTGTCGCAGGCGGGAACGTTGTGGGCGCAGGAGGAGGAGGGGGCATGGGGGAAGGAGGGAAGGAAGGAGGTTGTAACCACAGGATTAAAATCGCGTTAGGAGAATAGCGGGGTGGTTATTGCTCAACCGGCATTGCTTAATGTCGTTAGGTATTCCGATGGGAAGGTGTGTAATGTGGAAAGGAAGGAGTAGGAGGATATGGCAGAATTGGATGAAGGGAAGAAGGAGGGAAAGAAGAGAAAGAGAAGTGTGGCAGTAAAGAGAGTTAGGTTAAGGCGAAACAGGCTCGAAAGGAGAAAAAAAAATGGATAAGAAGAAAGAGAACGGATTGAATCAGAAAAAAAAACATAGTACGGAAGCGAAAACAAGGAGAGGAAATGGAAACAAAGTTAGGCCGCTTTTCCCGCCGAAAGCTTGAATACAGAGGGCGTATGAACCTGCTTTGCATGCCAGATAATGGAACACACTGCCATTGTTGGAGCGCGATCATATGTTCATATATGCAGAGCAGCCTTGTCTCTCGCCCAGCCAGAGGTGAAGGTTGATGGCTGTGAGCGAGGGCGGCGGCGTTGCGACGAGCGGGGGGAGGGGGGGATGATGAGGACAGGAGGTGGAGGGAGGTGAAGGAAGGGGGATGGATGGAGGAGAGGGAGGGAATGGGGAGATGGAATGGGAAGAAAGAATGGGGAGGGGTGAGGAATTAAAGAATTAGGGAAAGAAGAAGAGATAGAAGGAGGAGGGGCCAGGCCGGGATAGGAAATTGGAGAAGGGGATAGAGGAAGATGAACGCAGGAGGAGGGGAAACGGGTGACAAGGAGGAAATGGAACATGGGGAGGAAAGAAGAGAATTGAGAAAGGGGACAAACAGGGATAAGGAGGGGAAGAGACCGATAAAAAAAGGAAAAGGGAAGGCAGGAGAAAAGAAAAGGGTAGACGATGATGGAGGGGAGGAAAAGGGGGAAAACGAGTATGAGGAAAATGGAAGAGGAGGGAAAAGAAACGGAGAGAGGAAAGACCGACAGAAGAGGAAGGAGGAGAAGGCAGGGGAAGTTGGAGACAGAGGGGGATAGAGGGGGAGAAGAGGAGGATAAGTGGAGAGGGGGAGAGGAGGGGGACTAGTGTGATAGGGACGTTTGTTGACGCTAGGGAAGAGAACTTCGAAGCCATTATCTCACTCTGTATCCCGTGTTTGTTGACGTTTTCACTTTAATTAGAATGCAAAGCCGCGTGTGGGCACCCATTTCCCGTGTTGTTGTAGGGTGTTAGCGGGTGCTTGTGGACGCCGGTACTCAAGGGGGGAAGGGGGGGAAGGGAGTAGAGAGAGGGGGTTGGAGAGAAAGTGAGGGAAGAAGGGAGGGAGAGGAAGGGTTGGAGATACAGAGTGGGGGAGAGGGAGAGTTGGAGGGAGGGTTGGAGAGACAGAGGGGGGAGAGGGAGAGTTGGAGAGAGAGAGGGAGAGGTGGAGAGTGAGAGAGAGAGAGGGAGAGAGAGAGAGAGAGAGAGAGAGAGAGAGAGAGAGAGAGAGAGAGAGAGAGAGAGAGAGAGAGAGAGAAAGGGGTCTGGAGAGGAAAAGGTAAGAGTTAAAAAGACTTGGGGGGTCGGAGAGGGAGAAGGAGAGAGAAAGAGATAAAGAGAGTTAAAAGTTAGAGTGACGGGGTGGGGGGGGGGGAGATGGTATAGAGAGGAGAGGAAGGGGAGAGGTGCCTATGAAGTATTCGGGAACGTTATAGAAAAAAATAGAAAGATAGGAATGACATAGAAATGGGACTGACACGAAAAATGTGAAATGACAATCAGACATGACAAGATAGCGAACACTGAATGACATAAGAGAGATAAACGTAAATAACGAAAACCCTCCTCCCCCGCCAAAAAAAAAAAAAAAACATATAAGTAAAAAAATAACGAAGTAAATTCAAAAGGTATTTAAAGCAAGGGTATATAATTAGAAACACGTCATTATTTTCCACTGCCAAATCTCCAAGGCCGCCGTGGTGAGGAGCAAAAAGGTGAAATCCAGTGATACGCTTTTTTTTTTGTATGAAGCGAATCCATTAATCTTATTAAGATCAGTCGGATTAGGGCGTCGGGGAGTTACCCGCTAATGAATAATGACTCGTAATGGAAGTGCCCCCTGCAAGCACTTGAAACTTCTTCTTCTTCTTCTTCTTCTTCTTCTTCTTCTTCTGTTTAATTCTTCTGTTTGTTCTGTTTATTTTGTGACTGTTGCTTTCTTTAGCGATTTCTCTCTCTATCTGAATAACTGTTTACCTATTTGTCTCTTTTTTCCTATATGTCTATCTAGTTTATTTATGTATAATTCTCTGTCTATCTATCCGGTTATCTGTCTATCGATCTATTTATTTTTATCTCCATTTATCTATAAATTCATATATCCATTATCTCTCTGTTACTCCTACCCACCCTCCCTCCCTCTCTCTCTCTCTCTCTCTCCCTCTTCACCCCCCTCTGCCCCTCCCCCCCTCCCCTCTCCTTCGATTCTCTTCACCCCCCTCTGCCCCCCCTCCCCTCCCCAGCTTTGCATTCACAGTCCATTTATGCCATAAACTCCCGGAAGCGAAAGCAGCAGCGGCAGATATTATGATTAATTATCAGCAGGCGACCATTTTCAGCAGGAGCGTTTCGTGATGGAAGCTGGATTTGCGCTTTACTTGCAGGTGTATTTGTTTATTTGTTTGTTTGTTTACTTTTCGTTCGTTTTTTTTCTGTTGTATTTTTATGTTTTTTTTTTTACGTTCGATTGTGAGTGAAAGTAAGTGTGATTGTGTCGGTCATAATTTTAGTGAGTCGGGTGTGGGGATCTTTTGATTGTTAGTGATTGTTTGGTAATTTTATGTCATTCGTTGATTAATCTAATTTCCAGCTTTGTTTTAGCGTATTCCTCTTTTGCGGCATTTCTTCTTCGTCGCGTATTCGGTCCTTCTCCTTGCAAAGGCCATCTTCTCTCTTCTCTCTCTTCTATCTTCTACCTTTTTCCTCCCTCTTTCTCACCTTTTCACCTCTTCCTCCTCTTCTTCTTCCTCCTCCTCCTCCTCATCCTCCTCCTCTCCTTCTTCCTTCTTCGTCACCGTTATCGTCCTCATCAGATCAGCACTTGAGTTCCCCCTTGTGAGATAAACCCTCTACGGCGCTGTTACTGCCCCCGATCGCCGTTTCCGTCACTTCATTTAGACCTATTAAGGGAGGCCTGTGCTCTTGCCTCGTCCTCCTTGCTTCGCCTTCTTCGTGTCGCGAGGAGAGATTTTAAGACTCTCGCTTCAATCTTTCGGGTCGTTTTCTGTTCATTTACGATGGCTTTAGGGGGGAGGGGGGAGGGGGGAGGGAGAGGGTAGGTTTTAATTGCTTGCTCTTCATTCCTCCTCTTCCTCCTCCTCCTCCTCCCCTATTAAACGGTCCTCATCACCCCTCCCCCCCTCGGTCTCCTTAAACACACAACCCATTAACTTAGATGTTCTTCTCGTTGTGTTGTTATTTTTTTTTTTTCTTGTTCTCTGCCCTCTCTCTCGATTATTGTCGTAGGCTGTGTTTGAGTGGATTAGATTTAGAAAAAAAAAAATGTAATACCTCCTTGACGGCTTGTTATGAGTGCCTCTTTCGGTCTCGCTTAATGGCTGTTTAGATTGTTCTCTGTCGTCTTCGTATTTTTGTTTGTGTGAACAAGGGAATAGTAATAATGATGCTACTATTACTGCTGCTGCTTCTTCTATTTCTACCAACACCAACACCAACACCAACACCAATACCAACACCAACACCAACACCAATACCAACACCAACACCAACATCAATACCTATACCAACACCACCCCCACCACCACCACCACCACCTCCTTTATCATCATCATCATGCAACATCATCATCATCATCATCAATCATCATCATCATCATCATCATCATCATCATCATCCATCATCACCAACACCACCACCACACCAAACCACACCCACATCAACTCCACACCACCACCACCACCACCACCACCACCACCACCACCACCACCACCACCACCACGACCACCACCACCACCACCCCTACCCCTGTTTACTAATCTACTATTACTACTAATACACTACTCTGCTGCTACTTTTTGGCTGCTTAATTTCGCTTCAGGTAGTTATAAA
>NC_061849.1:30974853-30988869 GCF_019202785.1 Penaeus chinensis | reverse complement strand
AGAAGTTAGTGAGATCGGAATGTGGTGGGGGGTAGGGGGGCGAGAGGGGGGCGAGGAGGGGGGCGAGGAGGGGGGCGAGGAGGAGGGGGAGGAGGGGGGGGAGGAGGAGGAGGAGGGGAGGAAAGAAGGAGTAGGAGGAAGAGAGGGAAGGGAGAAAGAGGATGGGAGAGGAGGAGGAGGAGGTAGAGGAAGAGGATGATGATGATGATGATGAGGGGGGAAGAGGAAGAACATGAGAAGAAGAAGCCGCAACGGGAAAAGGAAGGGATGGAGGAAGAGGGAAAAATAGCTTCGTAAAAAAAAAAAAAAAAATCACAAGGCCTTTTTTCGTTTTTAAAATCCCCCTCTGTTTCTTTCAAAAAAAGTACATTCGGGAAAAAGGAAAAGAAATCCTTTTTTCTTAATTATTTCCTTACAGCAAATCTCCAACAACTTGATAAAAAAATACTCTTTCTTAAAAGATAATAAAAAAAAATCCACTACCTCTTTAAAAAGCTTTAGAGTTTTACTAACTTTCATCACGAACGACAACAGCAAGATCTTTTCGCTAAAAACTTTAGTGAAATGAAATGAAAAGTCACTTGTAATATTTGCATAACCCGACTACCAAAAAAACGTGTTCATTAAATAAAAATATTTCAAAAGACTCATCCATTTTAAGTTTATAACAAAATCCAACAGCTTTAGTGGTGAATATGTAAATTTATAATATAACTAACAACAGAGACGTTAAAACAAAAACAAAAATATATATATAACAAAATCAAAAACCAGCACCCAATTTCAAAATCTCAACAATAACTAAAACACACAAACAATTACACAAACAAAAAACGAATATAATAATTACAATCGATGGGAAAATAATCTTTTGTTAACTTCTCTAATTACACCTTCCAGCCCTACTGCCCCAAATTTCCGGGAAGGAAATAAATCATTTCGTGTGTGGCAAATCTGGTTGTAAAAGGAGGGGGTGGGGAATTTGTGTGTGTGAGGGTGAGGGTGGTGTAGTAGTGAGAGTGTGAGTGTGATGAGTGTGTGTGAGAATGGAATGGGGTGTGTGTGTGTGTGAGTGAATTGTGATGTGGGGTGAAGGAGGGTATGGAGAGAGGAAGATGGAGGAATGATGAAAAGCGGAGAATGTAAAGAGAAGGAGATAAGAGGAAAGAGGAGGGAAGCGATATGGAAAGATGGAGAAAAAAAAAAATAAGGGAAAATAGGAAAAACGAAAAATTGAGAAGAATGCGAACAAAAGGCAAGGAAGTGAATAAAAATGGAAAAGGAATGTGAAAAAAAAAAAAAATAAGGAGCGAGGAAAAAAGACGAAAAAAGCCTCCAGGAATGGAAATCGAGATGGTCTCCCTCCTTACATTATAGAATACCGGAGACTCGATCAAAGACGACGCCACTCCATCAGAGGGGGGGGGGGGGGAGACAGACAACGAAAAGATGGCTTCCCTCCCCAATCCCTCCTCCTTCCCCTTCCCCTCCTCCTCCCCTCCCAATTTCCTGAAAAAAGAATTCACGGCCGACGACTGACCAAAGACGATTCCTCTTTTGTTATATATATATATATATATATACACACATTCTTTTTTTTTCTTTATCATTCCTCTCTTTCTCTTTCTCGATTTCCTTTTCTTTATCCCTCTTCCTCCTTTGAAAACAAGACGAACTAAGAATGAGAAGAAGAAGAAGAAGAAGAAAAAAAAAAAGTCCTTTGAAGTCCTTTCCTTAAAGTCGATCATCTTGCCTTTTCGTCTAGTGAATCGAGGAGGGTATGACATAGCGGTAATAAAATAGGGAAAGAAGGAGAGGATGGAGGGAAGAGAGAAGATGAAAAGGGGAAAAGTTGGAGGTGGAAGAATGTCCGGTTTTTTATCTTTTTTTTATATTTGCGTATAATGTATCTTCTTTTTAAATCCCTTTCAAACAACTTCATTCCTTGCTTTCTCTGTCTCTATCTATCTTTCTGTCTCCTTCCCTGTTCTCTTCCACTTCTCCTTCTTCCTCCCTCTCCTCCTTACCCCACCCTCCCTAATCATCCTCTTCCCCTTCCCCTTCCTCCCTCCCTCTACCTCCCCTTTCTTCCCCTCCTCCTTCCCCCCACCCTCCCTAATCATCCCCTTCCCCTCCCTCCCTCCCTCCCTCCCTCCACCTGCCCTTTCTTTCCCTCCCCCTACCCCTCATCCCACGTTCCATTTGTTCGCCTTGACCCGAATCTCGGAAAATATTCACAAATATTTTTTCCTTCCGCTCTAGATGCCTCTCGAACACTTGCCCGATCGCGTTCCTCTTAACTTTTTTTTATTTTCAGATTGCGTTTCTTTCATTCTTTGTGTCTTTCTGTCTGTCTGTCTGTCTGTCTGTCTGTCTGTCTGTCTGTCTGTCTGTCTGTCTGTCTGTCTGTCTGTCTGTCTGTCTGTCTGCCTGTCTCTCTTCTCTTCTTTGTTGTTGCTGTTGTTTATTCTCTTGTTTTTCTTATTGTTTCTAATCCACGAATACATTTTCACTTTATAACCACAGGTATGATATATTTCCCAGTTGATATTAATATAACCAATGCTTGTTATATACCAATTTCCATTTCATACTACAAATCACAAAACTAAATAAAAAAATTACATAGCATATGAAAATATATTTATCTATAATACTGTAAAAAAAAAAAAAAAAAAAAAAAAAAAACTATATGGGGAGATCTCGGAATAAAAAGTAAATAATAATAATAATATAAACAATAATAATAATAATAATAATAATATAAACAATAATAATAATAATAATAATAATAATAATAACAATAATAATAACAATAATAATAATAATAATAATAATAATAATAATAAAAATAATAATAATAATAATAATAATTCCACAAAAGAATCACTCACAATACCCAAGTGCATTAAGAAGACCAATGCGCATAACGGCGAGTAAGTGCGGGAAGAAGACACCCTTTTACCCTCGCTGACTCTGCACATTTTCTGACAAATACAACCGTCAAAGTCTCTCTTCAAGAAAAGTCTTTTATTTTTGCGCCTTTCTCCTTTTCTTTATTCCCCTTTTCATTTCAATCACCGGAGACTCAAAATAAAAAAAAAGTAAATAAAAACAAAAAGTTTTCCCATTTTATGTAATTTTCTTTTGTTTTTTTCTCCCTTTTATCTAAAATTCACTCTTTCTTTAATCCACCCTTTCTCCCTCTTTCAATTTCTTCCTCTCTTCCATCACTCCTGTTTACTCTTACCTCTCTCTCTCCCTCTGAACCAAAAAAGACGATTTATTTATTATTTTATTTATTTATTTATCAACTTAAAAAAAGAAACCGACTCTTATCTTTTTTTTTCACTTTTTTTCTTTTCTTTTCAACCCAGATAAAATAAAATACTGTAAATACTCCATTTACGAAGGCGCAGATCCAAGTCTTCTAAGGCTGAGCAAAGAAAAAAAAAGATATATATTAAAGAAGATACAGCCATTTTCTCTCGACGAGGAGCCTGGGCCAAGGTGGGCCTGGCGAGTGAGTGAGTGAGTGAGTGAGTGAGTGTGTGTGTGAGTGTGTGTGTGTGTGTGTGTGTGTGTGTGTGTGTGTGTGTGTGTGTGTGTGTGTGTGTGTGTGTGTGTGTGTGTGTGTGTGTGTGTGTGTGTGTGTGTGTGTGTGTGTGTGTGTGTGTGTGTTTGCGTGTTAGTATGAGTGTGTGTATCTACAAATCTGTAAATCAAATACATACAGCACTTCATCCACAAGACATTCATAAAAGCATCAAATGTCGCTCCTTTACTCAATCCCTTGAATATCCTTTAAATAAAGGAGCAGCCATATCAAAAATATTCTTTTATGATCACAATAAAGCCCGAGTTTTATCGGAGGCCAAAACCAGAGACTGGACAAAAAACGGCAACTAAATAGATGCTCGGAATTCTTCGTGTATCTATATTGAAAATTAATTTTCAATGTATCCTAAACATATATACATAACTCGCATAAGTACACGCACACGTAAACCCACGCACGCACGTGCACACACACACACACACACACACACACACACACACACACACACACACACACACACACACACACACACACACACACACACATACATTTTTTTATTAAAGTGTGGTAAATATCTTGAAGGCACTATGTACAAGTGCATTAAGGCGATCGATGCCTCCCATTTTCCCACCACTAAAGCCAAAAATCAAACAAATAAACGAATAAACAGACAGACAAAGAAAAAGACGCCGTACATAATCGCTTTACAGCGCCTCGGAAGGCGGGGCAGCAAGAGCGCCATCTTTCAAGGTTTAGATGTTTTTGATGGAGGTCGTAAATATTTGATGGGACACAATACACCCTGCTCGATGGAAGAGGGATGAAGAAGAAGGAGAGAGAGAGAGAGAGAGAAATAAATCGTAAATATTCAAGTATTCACAGATGACTACGGAGCTTCTTTCCATCCGTGCCCAAAACAGGCGATTGTTTCCTTCGCATCTTATCAAACAGGCTCTTGTTTTCTCGGGAGGAAAAAGTGAAAACGGAAGGAAAGCGGTATTTTCGAAGGGAATTCACACCTTACGGGATAATGTTATATTCTCTCTATAATTACAACTGTCTCCTTGTAATTATAACTGTGTCATACACGCATATCAAACGGGCCTTTGTTTTCTTGGCGGGAAAGCAAATAAAACGAAAACATTTTTTTGGGGAGGGAAATCTTTGTAGGCTAATCACCTCTATAGCAAAAAAAAAAACAAACAAAAAAACAAGAAACTCTTATACACAAAACAAATAAATATTCATTTACCCGTCCGGAAAAAAATAAAAATAAAAATAAAAACGTCATTTTTTTTTGGCGGGAAATTCACACCTTGGAGGATTATGTTCTCGCCGGCAGGAAGGTTGCATTTGCGAGCTTGTATTTCCAGTTTACGATTCTATTCCCGCCTGATAAAGCGTCAATACCCTTGCGCTTCCAATTTCCAAAAGCGCTGTCGACATTTTCTGCGACTGGGAAAGAGAGAACCGATATATATATATATACTATGAGGTCAACATTTTGCGTATACACATTTCTTTCTCGGGGGTTGGGTTTATTATTCAGATATATATCGCAAGGAAATGTTATTTTACGGTATTATTTTTAACGAGGGTGGTGATATTAATTATAGTAATAATAACGATAATAACAATAAGACTGAATTACTAAGAGCAATAATACTTAAACAAAAACAAAGGCCATAAAAATATTTTAAAAATCATCTACTGTTTCAAACTATGATAATTTAACTCAAATCTGTTTCCACCACCTTGTTACTGACCGAACACGCCCCCCCCCCCCATCCACTTAACCACCTAGAGAGCCCCTCCCCCTACCCCCCACCCTCCGGTTAAACTCGAAACCGAAAAGCCTTTTGACTAATTCCACTTTTCCTTCCTCGCGCCTTTGTTTCAGGGAACCGCTTCCCCCTCACTTTCCCTCCACCTCCCCCCTTTACTCCCCTCCCCTCCTGTCCCCGTTCCTTTTGACCAGTCTAGCGATTCTGAAGGCTTGTGTTCGTCATCCGTAGCTCCTGTGGGCTCCTGGAGGACTTCTTTTGCGCCAGTGATCGAGCTCCAAATGCAGGCCGCCCTTGTCTCGAGGTATGTCTTTGTGCGGGCAGCGGAGAGATAAGCCTTTTCTTTTATTTATTTTTCTCTCTTTTTTTGTCGATTTCCAAATGTGTCTCCATTGTAGATCACTAATTATTAGGTTCTGGTTATGATGGGTGTCTCCCAACATCCACACACATACACATACACACACACACACACACACACACACACACACACACACACACACACACACACACACACACACACACACACACACACACACACACCACCCACCCACACATATGTGTGTATATACATATGTATATGTATATATATATGCATATGTATATGTGTGTGTATATATATATATATATATATGTATATATAGCCCTCCATATATTGCAAGCTCACTGCCGGCCTTCCCCCGTCACGGCCGCCCTCATTCCCGCGCGTTTTTGCCCGCCGCGGCTCCTCAGTCCTTCCAGCCTGACCGCGCTCGCCCGACCTCGACCACGCCACTTTCGCTCGGAAAAGAAATGGTAAAATGTATAGAGTTGATGTAGAAATATAGAAAATGGAGAAGTGTAATTTCCCGTATGTAGGTTAATATAAAATATAATGTGTAAGTTCCGATTCATGACAAATATACGAATGTTTAAAATAAAATTAACAACTTTCTTTTTTTAGATCTATTTTCCTCCGGCACTTTTGGTTTCATATGTTTCTCAATACTTTTTTTTAAAGCTTTCGAAGATTTTTTTCGTACTCTACCTTATTCCCCCCCCCTTTCTCTCTCTCTCTCTCTCTTTCTCTCTCACTCTCACTCACTCTCTAACTCTCACTCACTCTCTCACTCTCACTCACTCTCTCACTCTCACTCTCACTCTCACTCTCTCACGAAATGTAATGAAAACGCCCCTAGCGGTTTATAAAGCGCCATTCATTCGAAACTAGGATACATAGTTATATAAATCCAGAAAAAAATACCCATTCTATTTACATTTATATGGCACATGTGGTACAAGTGCAATTTTATGTCAGGATATATAGGTGTACCGTACATTTAGCCTGTACATGTGTGTATATACAAATACACACACATACATACACAGACACATACACAGACATACATAAAAAACACACACACACATACATACATGCGTATCCACCTATCAATAAATTTCTCGTTCTTTACCACATTTCCAGTTTCTCGCATTACACTTCCCTCTGCTCCCTCCTCCCCTTGCCCTCTCTCACCCCCCCCCCCCCCCCCCCGTATGGGAATGTGTCGCTGATAAGACGCCGCATGAAATACTTTGCATCAGGTCGTTTTTGTAGATGGAATCTTCCCTCCAGGGCCCCATCTTCTTCCGGATTTTTTTTCTTTATCTTTCATTCTCTCTTTCTTTCTTCGTCTATGTCTGTCTGTCTGTCTGTCTGTCTGTCTGTCTGTCTGTCTGTCTGTCTGTCTGTCTGTCTGTCTGTCTGTCTGTCTGTCTGCCTGCCTGTCTGTCTGTCTCTATCTCTCTCTTTCCTTCTCTTTATCCCTCTCCCTCCTTCTCTCTGTCTCATTCACTCCCTCTCGATCCCCCTCCCCTACCCCTCCCTTCTCTCCCTCCCCCTCTCCATCTCCCTCCCTCCCTCTCCTCTCTTTCCATTTTGCTCTATCTTTCGGAGGGAAAAAAGAGAGGAAGGGGAAACACAAAGAGGAATATATCACATGAGGGGAAGTTGGGAAAAGAGGGGAGAAAGCGGGTGAAAAGAAGGTGGAGGATGATGGTGGTGGGGGGGGGGGGGGGAGAAGGGGAGGTTAAGTGAGCCAGTTGGAAGATAAAGAAAAGGAGAAAGAATAAGAGGATATGAAATAAAGGAAAAGAGAAACACGTGATGGAAAAGGGCAAAAGAGCAACGACCGTAACAAAGGCGGTGGACAAAGCAAAGCAAAACAACAGCAACAATAATAATAACAATAACAATAACAATAAAAATAATATTAATAATAACAATAATACCAACAATAATAGTAATAACCAAAACAACAACAATAATAATAACAATAACAATCATAATAATAATAATAATAATAATAATACCAACAATAATAATAATCATATAACAACAATAATAAAATAACAACAAGCGAATAAACAAGAGCTTAAACAAACAAACAAATAAACAATACCAATAGCAAATGAAGAAAATACAAGCTAACAAGACTCGAAACAACAATACCACAAAGCAAAAAATAAAAGAAAGATAAAAAAATAAACTCATCACTCCCCAATACAGGAAATAATAATAATAATAATAATAATAATAATAATAATAATAATAATAAAAATAAAATCACGCGCAACGAAGCCCGAAGCCGCAAGATTTATGGAAATGATACGTACTTTTTTTTCTCTCTCTCCTTTTGCTCTTCTTCCTCCTTCGTGTTCCTTTTAAATTGTACCAATAAATTCATTGTGAGGGAAAAAGAAAGACGGAAGGAAAACTATTGGGGAAAGGCTTATCAAATGCCAAAGAAAAAGGGAAAAAGGAAAACAAAGAAAAGAAATTAAACAAAAGGAAATATCGATGGATAATTCAAACGAAAGATTTTTAAAAAAAATAATAATAATCAGAGAAAGTCGCCATAAAATGTTAAATCTTAAAACCTTTCTCTTCCCCCCCTCCCCTCATTCTTTCCTCACCCTTATCCAACCTCCTTCCTCCCCAACCCACCCTATTCTTCCACATCCCTATCGCCTTCAACACTATCTTTCTCTCTACATCCCCATCCCTTCCTCCACCCTCTCTCTCCCTCATTCCTCTCCATCTACCTTCCTCCCTTCTCCCATCCCTCACCTACACCACCCCTCCTTCCCTCCTCTCTCCTCCCTCCACACCAACACCCTTTCCTCCTTCCCTCCACTCTCCTCCCCTACCCCAACACCCTTTCCTCTCTCCCTCCCCCCCACCCCAACACCCTTTCCTCCCTCAGTCCATACCCTACCCCAACACCCTTTCTTCCCTCCCCCACCACAACACCCTTTCCTCCCTCACTCCATCCCCCACCCCAACACCCTTTCCTCCCTCCCTCCTTCCCTCCCTCCCCCACCCCAACACCCTTTCCTCCTTCCCTCCACTCTCCTCCCCCACCCCAACACCCTTTCCTCCTTCCCTCCACTCTCCTCCCCCACCCCAACACCCTTTCCTCCCTCCCTCCCTCCCTCCCCCACCCCAACACCCTTCCCTCCCTCCCTCACTCCATCACCCACCCCAACACCCTTTCCTCCCTCCCTCCCTCCCTCCCTCCCTCCCTCCCCCACCCCCAACACCCTTCCCTCCCTCCCTCCCACCCTTCCCTTTAACAACATCACGTTCCCGAGCCCCGTGGAATCTCATGAAAGCAAATCTCCCTCTAAATGATATCCGTATCCGACCCCCTTGGCTATTCCTTGTAAGGAAATTTCACTCTGGGGCGGTAACGGCCTCACGTAAGCGGGGTTGGGGGGTTGGGGGGTTGGGGTTGGTGTGGGTGGGGGGGGAAGGGGTGGGCGGGGAAGGGCTGGAGGGTAAGGGGCGGGGGAGAAAGATGGGGATGGGGATTGGTGTGGGGGGAGGAAGGAGGGGGAGGATAAGGATTGAGTTAAGGAGAGAGGGGGGGGGGGAGAAGAACAAAGGGAAAGGGGAATGAAGGAAAAAGAGAAATAGAAAGGGAAAGAGAAAGAGAAAAGAGAGAAAAAAAACGAGAACGAGAGGGAAAAGAAAAAAGAAAACAAGACCAACACACAAAAGAAAGGAAAGGAAGAGGGCGAAAACAAGAAGTGGGCGTGTGGGCGGGCGGCTGGCTGGGTGGGTTACATACAGTAATACGCCCGAGATGAGCGGCTGCATAGTTCAATAACACAACACGTGTCTCCGCCGCCTCTCCCTTGTGTGGGTCTGGCAACGTTCAAACCTGAATGTAATTTGCATCTTTTTATCGCAGCATTCGGGGCCACTTAGGCCGGAATGTGCGAAATCCAAGAAACTGTATATATTACTTTGCATTTTTTTTAAAGCCTTTCTGTCTTTTCTTGCTTTGTTCAAGCTTTATATCTTATTATATGTATATTTCTTTGTCTTCATGGTCTCTTTTGCTTTGTATTGTCATTTTTTCTTTCTTATTACAATATACTTTTCTATTTTTTTTTCGTTCCCCTTTTTTGTTTTTCATTATCCTGTGTAGCAAGAACGACTGATAACTCTCTTGTTTACATACTGCAGTGTGACTCGTATCAATACCAATTCCTTCTGATACAAAAGAAGTACAAAAAGAGTACCTCTCCCTCCTCTCCCCCCCCCCTCTCTTCCTCCTCTCCCGCTTCTTCTTCTTCTTCTCTTCGAGCGTAATATTTTCCTCCTCTCCCCTCCCTCCTTCTCGCTCGGCTGCCTCTTTTTTTTTTCTCCTATTCACTCTCTTCCGAAGCGCCTTCCACCCCCGCTTCAACCGTTCACCTTTTCGGGATTTTTTTTTTTCTCGTTTTATTTATTTGCTTGTTTTTGTTATCGTATTCATTTGGTCCGTCCGTTCTCTCTCTCTCTCTCTCTCTCTCTCTCTCTCTCTCTCTCTCTCTCTCTCTCTCTCTCTCTCTCTCTCTCTCTCTCTCTCTACCTCTCTCTCTCTCTCTCTCTCTCTCTCTCTCTCTCTCTCTCTCTCTCTCTCTCTCTCTCTCTCTCTCTCAATTAACTCACTCGTCCTCGCTTAACAAATTTCTCTTTTCCTCTTTAACATATATGAATACCTAAAAACACAGATACTAGCATACATACACACACATTGCAAACATAAAACACATAAATAGAGTACATACATGTATATATACTAACCAAATAAATACACGCATGAATAGATACTCACTCTCAATCTCACTATCACTCTCTCACTCTCTCACTCTCTCTCTCTCTCTCTCTCTCTCTCTCTCTCTCTCTCTCTCTCTCTCTCTCTCTCTCTCTCTCTCTCTCTCTCACACACACACACACACTCTCTCACACACACACCTTCCCCCCCCCCCCTATCCTACCGATTCACCCCTCACTTCTTCTAAAGAGACTCAATACACCTCATATCAAACATTTCCCCTTCTCCATAAAAAAAAAAAAAAAAAACTAATCGATCTCGAGATTCAATAAAGTTTTGGTCAATTTCGTCCGTCCTGAAGAATCTCTCTGGTTTTGCTCCCATTATGAGCGGGATGAGAAATGGGAGGGGAGGTGAACGGAGGAAGGGGGGATGGGGGGGGGGGGTAGGAGGAGGAAAGGAGGGAAAATGAATGGGGGAAGAAGGATAAGTGAACAGGGTGAAAGGAAAGAGGAAGGTTTAGAGTGAGTTAATGAGACTGTGTGTGTGTGTGTGTGTGTGTGTGTGTGTGTGTGTGTGTGTGTGTGTGTGTGTGTGTGAGAGAGAGAGAGAGAGAGAGAGAGAGAGAGAGAGAGAGAGAGAGAGAGATAAACAAACAGCACAAACATCATAACTATTTCACACACACACACACACACACACACACACACACACACACACACACACACACACACACACACACAACACACACACACGCCTAACCCACCTTCTCATATCCAAGTGTACTACTTTACACATCATTAGCAAACCTCAGACTTCTTACTAATACCATCACTCAAGCATGACTTAATGATAACTTTTCACTCGTAACCTAATAATTATCATAAAAAATTCCAACTCGTTTTGTGTCGTTTTCTTTCGCCTGTCAAGCCAGTCTTTCCATTCATCTGCCAATACGACCTGTACAACTTATTTTCACTCACCGGGAAGAAAACAAAAAAACATATACTTCATAATTCAATATATACATACACAAATAGGCCTATACCAACTAAATACCTATAAAAGAAAAATAACTACCCCCGACCTCATCGCCAACCCCCCTCCCCACCTCTCCCAACCCCTCCGGCCTACCATACACACACCCCTACCCCCCCCCACCCCACCCTACTTACAAACCGCTATCGAAACATTCCCGCCTTCCCAATTTCCTCAAAACGACGCCCATTAAAAGTTCAACCGAGTGTGTGTCCCTTCACAACTTCACAACTTCCTAAACTACGGCGGTTTCGTTCCAAGTTTCCCTCCCGTGGCAATTTTGTTTAGTGTTATTCTTTCAATTGATTTTTTTTTTATCTATTTATCTATTTTACTTTATTAATTCTGGTCTAATTTTCACGGTTTTGCTTTTTTTTATTGGATTAATATAAAGGCTATGTCTGCTAAATGAGATTCGCGTCGCTCATTCATAGTTATTCTAAACCACGCACACACACACACACACACACACACATACAGACACACACACAGACAGATAGACAGACAGACAGACAGACAGACACACACACACACACACACACACATACAGATAGACAGACACACACACACACACATACAGACAGACATACAGACAGACAGACACACACACACAGACAGACACACACACATCTATTCTGAAACGCTTCTCGACCACCGTATTTACTCACTTTTTTCACCGAGGAAGGAGGAAAAGGTGGGGTGGGTGGGAGGCGTGTGGGAGGGGAGGTGGGGGGTTGGGGAAGGAGATCGTTGAGAGTCTGTGAGGCGGTGAGAATACCAGACTGCCGTGATAATAACATGAGGAGGTGAGGGACGAAAGGAGGAAGTGGGGGGGGGGGGAGGTGGTTCAGGAGGAAGAGAAGGGGAAGGAGCAGGAGCAGGAGCAGGAGCAGGAGTAGTAGGAGGAGGAGAAGGAGGATGAAGAAGAAGAGGAAGAGGAGAGGGGAGGTGAGGAGAAGAAGAAGAAGAAGAAGAAGAAGAAGAAGGAGGAGGAGGAGAGAGGAAGAGGAGAAAGGAGGTAGAGGAGGAGACAGGAGGCGGAGAGAAGAAAGGAGGTGGAGAAGGAGGAGGAGAAAAAGGTAATGGTTCGGGAGGAAGAGAAGAAGGAGGAGGGAGAGGGAAGAGGAGAAAGAGGGAAGAAGGAAAAGGAAACAGAGTGGGAGAAAGAGGAGGAGAAAGAGAAGAAGACGAAGATGAAGTTGAAGGTAATGGAATATATGACGCTAAATGCAAGATGAAACTATAAGTACAAATCAAAGGAAGATAGACTTTAAATCCTAAAAAGAGAAAGACATAAAGAGAGACAGGAACATCCCGGTAACCTTTACAATAAACGAATACTATACCAACCACTAAAAAACAATATTTTAAAACAATTCAATTGAAACTCCACATCCGTATCTAAAGTTCCCTCCGCAAAAGAACACAAAAGCGAGATTGAAAAAAAAAAATCCTATATATCGGGTCCCTTGAGCCACAAAACAAAGAAACAGATATAAAGAAAAAAAAAAAGAAAAAAATATGTACGATATAAAACAAACTCCAAAATTGTATCAGTACAGGCAAAAACGATATAAATATTGGTATCAAATATCAGAAACGAAAGAAAGAGAAAAAGAAAAAAGAAACGAAAGAAAGAAAAAGAAAAAAGAAACGAAAGAAAGAAAAAGAAAAAAGAAACGAAAGAAAGAAAAAAAGAAACGAAAGAATGAAAACAAAAGTAACGAAAGAAAGAAAAAGAAAAAAAACGAAAGAAAGAAAAAGAAACAAGAAAAAAGAAACGAAAGACAAAAAAAAAGAAAAACGAAACGAAAGAAAGAAAAAAGTAAGAAAGAAGGGAAAATAAATCACGTCGAGAGAGACGGCAGCAGAACCAGCGGCGGCGGCACGAAATACGGAGACCGATGTTGATCCGGCGAATAGGCTTCGGATATATTTGGCGCCTCGCAACACGTTCGCTTCGCTGCTCCAATATATATTTCATTTCCGGGGCGTGTTGACGGAGCTCGGTTTAGCAGAGAGATATACAGGCGACGGACAACGCTGGGTCGCAGACGAAGCCTCGACGATACAAACGGACGTTGCAAATGTGTGTAAACGTTTTTTGTTTTTGTTTTTTTTTAATATGTTACCTTCGGGATATCGCGGTCCATTGTCCAAATCCCACCCGAGTGCCGTAATCCCTTTAAAAAAAACTCAAGAAATTATATATATAAAAAAAAAAAAATGCAAATTAGAGGAAAAAATAAAAAAACGCGCCCATCCTCTGGACCAACGGACCAATATTTCCCAATTAATTCACAAAACAAAAGAGAGAGAGAGAAAAAAAATCCCTCCGTCTCTCTATTCACCGTTTATTTCCACGTTTTGCTTCCTCTTCCTTCACAAAAAAAAAGCGATATCCCCCAACGGCCTACCTCGATACATCAACGTGGAATGCTAAGCAAAACCGAACGATTTTTGCTCGTTCTTTTTACACTCTCTCCTATTTTAGATTTAGGGAATGTGACAAAACTGGATAAAAAAAAAAATAAAAATAAAAAATAAAAAG
>NC_061849.1:30959853-30967353 GCF_019202785.1 Penaeus chinensis | reverse complement strand
AACAACTTCCACTCAAGCAAAACTTTTCCTCTTGCTTCCAACTTCAACTCTCTCTCTCTCTCTCTCTCTCTCTCTCTCTCTCTCTCTCTCTCTCTCTCTCTCTCTCTCTCTCTCTCTCTCTCTCTCTCTCTCTCTCTCTCTCTCTCTCTCTCTCTCTCTCTCTCTCTCTCCCCTTCACCGTCTCTCTATCTCTCTCTCTCTCTCTCTCTCTCTCTCTCTCTCTCTCTCTCTCTCTCTCTCTCTCTCTCTCTCTCTCTCTCTCTCTCTCTCTCTCTCTCTCTCTCTCTCTCTCTCTCTCTCTCTCTCTCTCTCTCCCCTTCACCGTCTCTCTATCTCTCTCTCTCTCTCTCTCTCTCTCTCTCTCTCTCTCTCTCTCTCTCTCTCTCTCTCTCTCTCTCTCTCTCATTCACTGTCTCTCTCATTCACTGTCTCTCTCTCTCCCTCTCTCCTCATCCTTTCCTCTCCCTCTCCTTCTCTCCCTCTCCCTCTCCCTTTCCCTCTCCCTTAATTCCCCCCTGGCGCGTATCCATCCACATACCGAGAGGGGGGCACAATAGAGCCGCCTGATCCCCTTTAACCATCTATCAACATTTTGCAACGCCACGCACTTGCACCGCCACGAGCCCTCCACTCCGCTCAAGGGCTTGGCTTACTCCAGGGCAGCCAACTCGCACGTCTGGGATACATTTGTGTCTGTCGCCGGGAGCCAGCCGTCTGCTTCGACCGTCCCTTTCCTTGCTTGTGTGTTTGTTTGCACTCTTCCCTGCCTTTCTGCTTGATTGATCGTCTTGGCTCTGTTTGCTTGATTAACATTATCTTTTTTTTTTTTTTTTTTTTTTTTTTGGCTGATTGCTTGTCCGCTTTTGTGTCAGTTGTTATTGTGTGTCTTTGCTTGCCTGTCTGCTTGATTAGCTTGTCTGTCGGTATATTCGAATATCTAACATTTCTTATTATATTACTTATTCATATCTACTGGAAAGTCTATTGTTTCTATTAAAGAAATCTTATACACCAGCCTGTATTTTTCGCGTCTGTCAGTTAAAATATGTTTAAGCGATTATGATGCGTCAATGAACATGCTGACCAAGTCACTTACCTAAATTCGAATATACCTTCGGAGTTTTTGATAAACGCTTACCTGAAAAGAAAAGAAAAAAATGGTTAGACACACTCGACAAACATTAACAAAGTATTTAAACTGAGTAATGGCATTATTTACCAACACTAGATAAACATTTAACTCATAAAATAAAAGGTATATATACAACTCAGTTATCCCTATTTATTTTTCTTACCAACACAAACATTATATACTCCCAAAGTTTCCAAACTTGATGTCCAGAAAGAAAGAAAACAAATATATATATAGATAGATAGATATAGATATATTACCAACAATCATAGATAAATATTTTATTTTTCTTCGCAAACACACATTCAAGATCAAAATAAACACGTCGAAAGGTAATCAAAGCTCCACGAGCCATAGATCACCGCTCTAGAACAAGATAAATACCACACAAAGTCGTAAACAAACACAAGCCTTCTACTTCGCATTAATAAAATGAAAAAGAAAGGAGAAACAAAAAAAAAAGAGAGAAATGCGTTAAATTCACGAATAAATATCAAACTTGAATAACAAATACGCTTTAAACGCTATAGTTCCATCAAGTGGTCAGTTTGTTTAGCACCAACAAAGCATTACATTTGCGAAAGTTTTGGAAAAAAAGAACGATATATACAGAGAGAGAGAGAGAGAGAGAGAGAGAGAGAGAGAGAGAGAGAGAGAGAGAGAGAGAGAGAGAGAGAGAGAGAGAGAGAGAGAGAGAGAGAGAGAGAGACTGATTGACTGTTTATTGAAATAAATCAGCAAGCAGCATGCAAACTAATGCTATGACGGGAACGCATCAATTATCAAGTAAACACTTGAGACTGAGAGGTAGGAGAAAGAGAGGATGAGAGAAAAAAAAAAAAAAAAAAAAAAAACGGGCGGAGGAAAAGGGAGTGAACAGAAAAGGATTGAAGTGGGACGAGAAACACGTGGTCACCCCCACTAAGTTATAGCTTGAATAACAACCCCTACCCCCCCACCCTCAGAAAAAAAGCGCCATAAATACCCGCAAAAATAGCGTGAAAAGTCCAACCCGCCGGAAAAAAAAAAAAAAAAAAAAAAAAAAAAAAAAAAAAAAAAAAACGAAAAAAAAACGAAAAAAATATATGGTTTTCCATAATATCTGACACAACGCCTGCTGGCTCCCAACTCTTGTTGACGACGGATCACCTCGTAAAATAAAGACTACGGCCCCAATGACATCATATATATAGCGAAACCTTTGTCAGAAGCGCCGAAAAAAACCCTGCGGCGATTTCATTACGGCGTAAAAGGCAATAATGGCGGACAACGTATGGCTTCGGGTGGCGGGAAAATAAAGTCTGGAACGAGCTATGTTTCCCAGGTTTTGTCAAGCGCGTTTAAGGTCGGGATACTAAGCACATTGCGTTTCAAAGGCTGAACGCTTCCTGAATGTCGGGAAGTAAGAGAGATAACTGTGATTAAGACCCGATTTGCAAAATAAATAAATAAATAAATAAATAAATATAATATCTAGAGTCATGTCTGCTTTTATTAGAACAACAACACTCGAAATGATGATAAATCAATCACGTAAAATAAAAGTAAAACATCAAAACAACAACAATAACAACAGCAACATCAACACAACAACAAAAACAACATCAACAACTACAACCAAGAACAAATCTCCAGACAGAACCGCTAATAAACATTCTTTAAATCAAGTCATTTGGGCAATTGAATTCAGAAGATTCCCCGCCTCCACGAAATCCATTAGCCGGCACAATGGCACAGTCTGGTAATGAAATATGAAATGACCACTTCCGGAACGACGACGATAAATCCCGGTCCATTCCCGGGATTCGGAAGGCGAAAGGACATCAATCCTAGGCTCCGGCTTGAAATTAAGGAGGCTTTACGAAGGAGAAATGAAGGTGAGATAGATAGGGTGTCAGACAGGGCGGGAGGAGCTGGACGAGGTGGATCCCTATCTTCTTTTTTTTTTTTTTTTTTTTTTTTTTTTTTTAGGGGGGGGGGGTGATTAGTAAAAGCGAATATTTTAGATTGTTTTTGAAAGCATATATATGTATGTGTATATATATACATACATATAAACATATATATATACACATATATGTATGTATATATATATTAGATACTGTGAAATATTTTTTGGCTTCTTTGATATTCACAAGGAGGGGGGAGTGATCAGTAGAGGCACATATTCTAGACTGTTTTTGAAAGTATATATATACATATTTTTAAGAATACTGTGAAGTACATTTTTGTGGGCTTCTTTGTAGGTATCAGTCGACTACATTAAAAAAATAGTGAGCGCATTTTACCATGCTGCGCCGCATTTTCTTTTCCTTAGAAAAAAAAAAAATCTCGGGCTTTCTATCCATCACTTCAACCATCCTTCATAGCAGCATATACTTTTTTTTTTAAATGCGCTCTTTTTTCAAAAATACATTTTCCAGATCCCTCGTCACAACAGCCGTCGTCAAAGCGCCTGCCTCTTTTATATATTTTTTCTCTACAATAGGCGCATTGTCCTCCACAGGCATCTATCTCTTCCTCCTTTCCCTCTTCCCCTCTTCGTCCGTGTCCCCCTCCTCCTCCTTCCCCTCTTCGTCCGTGCCCCCTTCCTCCTCCTCCTCTTCTTTATCTTCCCTTCTTTGTATGTTAACTCTTCCCCCCTTGACTCACCGCTTCCTTCTAATCTCCATTCGCCTCATTCGCTAACAGTACCCATTAAACGCTCGTCTTTTTCCTTCTTTCTTTCTTTATTTTATTCTTCCTCCTTCGCTTTCCGGCCTTCCTCGTTCGCCTTGCCATTTTCCACATCTCCCTCTTCACACCATCTTTAACTTCCTTTCCTCCCTCCTCTTTATCTTTCCCTCCCTCCCTCCCCATCTTTCCCCTTTTCCTTCCCTCTCCCCTTTCCATCCCATTCCTCTTACACCTTCCCCTTCTTTTCCTTTACCCTTCCCTTCCCCCCCACCCCCTCACTCCCTTTCTACATTTTCCGCTCGTCTGCTTCCTAGAATCGCAAAGGACATCCCCCCTCCCCCCCCAAAAAAAAAAAAAAAAAACACTGACTTTAACATTTTCTAGCTTTTAGAATTTTATGATCACTCCCCCCCCTCCCCCCAGAGAGAACACACAATGGTCGCTTATAATGTCTCCTTCCATTGATTTTTTTTAAGCTGCTTTCCTTTTTTTTCTCCTAACTGATGCACTTCCTAATGGATCTTCCTTTGTCAAATCGCTAGTTTATAAGAACAAGAAGAAAAAAATAAAGACATGCAGAGAAGATAAAATAATAAAGTTACTGAATGAATAACAACTCTACTTCTTCAATACAATGGATGGTCGTCTATTCAATAAAATATGAAGATGTAAAAAATATATATATACATATATATATAAATAAAAAACTATTTTAAAATATATATCGCAATACATACCTAAACACACACACTCATATATATTATAAATATATATATATATATATATATATATATATATATAAAGAGAGAGAGAGAGAGAGAGAGAGAGAGAGAGAGAGAGAGAGAGAGAGAGAGAGAGAGAGAGAGAGAGAGAGAGAGAGAGAGATAGAGATAGAGAGAGAGAGAGAGAGAGATACATACATAGGCATACACAAACACATACACATATACATATACATATACATACATACAAACACACACGCGCGCACACGCGCACACGCGCACACACACACACACACACACACACACACATACACACACACGCACACACACACATATATATATAAATATGTATACATTCACATGTGTGCTTCATATAAAAGAAACAAATACATAAATCGTGAACAAAAACACTCAAATAATAATAATAAAAAAATACCCAATGCACCAAACACGTTAAAACTGTAAAACTTCGACTAAACCCGAGACGAACATTTACGAGCAAAGAGAAAGAAAAGAAGAAAAAAAGAAGGACAAGAAAATGAGAAGAGATGAGGATCCAAATCAGGGTATTCATTAAATGCCATGAATTGAAAAACATCAAAGGGGAAATGTCAAGACAAACCCGCCCAAATCATGATGAAAAAATGATAAACATGGAGGGGGGGAGGGAGGAAGGATGGGAGGGAGGGAGGAAGGGAGGAAGGGTAGGAGGGAGGGAGGGAGGGAGGAAAGGGGAGAGAGAGAGAGAGAGAGAGAGAGAGAGAGAGAGAGAGAGAGAGAGAGAGAGGAGAGGAGAGGAGAGGAGAGGAGAGGAGAGGAGAGGAGAGGAGAGGAGAGGAGAGGAGAGGAGAGGAGAGAAGAGAAGAGAAGAGAGAGAGAAGAGAGAGAGAAGAGAGAGAGAGAAGAGAGAGAGAGAGAAGAGAAAGACAGAGAGACAGAAGAATAGAGAAAGAGATAAAAAGCCCAAAGAGACGCCCTTCAAGATGCCTGTCGCGGCACCAATCCTGCCCAATCCCTCTGACAGACAGGCGTGATGGCCCCCTCCCCCCCCCCACATAGACCCCCACAGGAGCCCCCGCAGAAGTCCCCATCTCCTTCCCACGGGACGGGGAGAAAGAGGGAAAGAGAGAGAGAGAGATGCTGGACACAATCCCGCCGCGATAAGGGTGAGAGACAGCCAGATAATACGTCATTAGAGATAAGGCTCCCGCGCTTCAAGGGTTCTCAAATTACCCCTTTTGTGGCTGGCTGGATCCCCTCCTCCGCGGCCGACGCCTCCTGATCCTCCTTTTCCTCTTCTCTTCTATTCCTCCTCCTCCTCCTCCTCCTCCTCCTCCTCCTCCTCCTCCTCCTCCTCCTCCTCCTCCTCCTCCTCCTCCTCCTCCTCCTGCTCCTTCTTCTTCTTCCTCCTCCTGCATCATCATCATCTTCTTCTTCTTCTTCTTCTTCTTCTTCTTCTTCTTCTTCTTCTTCTTCTTCTTCTTCTTCTTCTTCTTCTTCTTCTTCTTCTCCTCCTCCTCCTGCTCCTTCTTCTTCTTCCTCCTCCTGCATCATCATCATCTTCTTCTTCTTCTTCTTCTTCTTCTTCTTCTTCTTCTTCTTCTTCTTCTTCTTCTTCTTCTTCTTCTTCCTCTTCCTCTTCCTCTTCCTCTTCCTCTTCCTCTTCCTCCTCCTCCTCCTCCTCCTCCTCCTCCTCCTCCTCCTCCTCCTCATCATCATCATCATCATCATCATCATCTCCTCCTCCTCTTCCTCCCTCTCCGCGGATTTTCCCCTCCTGCGAGTTTTCAGCTGGGTGGCTGGGGGAGATAAATCCGAAACAAGGAAGGGGAATGAAGGGGAAGGGGAAGGGGAAGGGGAGTTAATCGAGGGAGGGAAGGACAGGGGGGGGGACACCCACTGCAACAATCTTCGCCCACTTGCTTATCGCGGTCCAAGGCAAATCCTCCCCTCCCCTCCCCTCCCTCTCCTCCTCTCCCTCCCCCTCCCTCCTCTCCCCCCTCCACCCTCTCCTCCTCTCCCCTCAGGACAGTCATCGTAAAACAAATTTCCTTTGGGTTTTCTTTTTAGCTCCTATTAAGTAAGATGAGTCAGCGATGTAGCTCCTCTTAGTATTGTTCGTTTTAAATAATGAGTAAGCATTTGCAATCTCAAAAAAAAAAAGAAATAAAAAAAAAAGGAACATGTGATATACAATCTCAAAAAAAAAAGAAGGGAGAGATCAGTGAGAAAAACATTAAGTTATATAAAACGAAATCAATATCTATTCTTTCAGAAAAATCAATCGAAAGACCCATATATAATCAATTCGTCTATCAAAATAATGATACAAAGGGACGAAAAGATCTGTTCCTGTTATGTAAAAAAAAATCAAGATGGAAAATAACGTAATAAAATATTCCCCGCGCCCTCTTCGCCAGCCGTCACTCACCATTCCGGTTTAACGAGGCCGTGTTGACGCCCTCTCCGTATCCGTATCTTCTTACCGCTTCACTCCTCGTTATCATCCATTTTTTTCCCCCATTTCTCGTTTACTCCCTTCCCCCTACCCCCCCCCCCACCCGAGACCCCTACTTCGACCCCCCGAGGGTAGCAATTTCCCCTCGGATTTTTACTCGATAAACTTCATCAACGAAAAAGTTTACCTCGCTGACCCGAGGGTTTTGATTTTCATACGCGCGGCCCTTAGCCACATTCTCAAAACATAAACAATCAATTTCCTTTTCCTTACTTCCCTTCCTTGCTTATTTTCTCTTTCCTCTTTCTGCTTTTCTTTCTCTCTTCCCCTTTATCATGTTCTCTTCTTCCTCAGTCTTCTCATCCTCCTCTCTTTCTTTCTCATCTCTTCATCTTATCCTCTCCTCTTCCTGTTTTCCAGAGCCACATTCTTTTTCATTCTCCCTCTCTATCCATCCCTCTTCCTCTCCCACTCTTCGTCATTTCCCAAACTCTCCTCTTTTCCCCTCTCTC
>NC_061849.1:30949853-30954853 GCF_019202785.1 Penaeus chinensis | reverse complement strand
ATCCAGACTACCACATCTTGCGAATTCAAACGAGACAACCCAAGAGAAATCTCGTCAACATCTTCGACATATCACCGAATAATTGTAATGATGATGCTGATGACAGGAATAACAATAAAAACCAATAACATATTTAAATAATAATAATGATGATGATGATGATGATGATGATGATGATAATGGTGATGATGATGATGATGATGATGATGATGATGATGATGATGATGATGATGATGATGATAATAATGATGATAATAAAAATAATAATAATATAATAATAATAGTAATAACAACAACAATTATCATCATTATTACTTCCACAGTTATCATCATCATCATTATTACAATGACCACCTTACCACCAACAATCACACAATAACAGAATACACCGAGGTTTCCATCCAGGCCACGAAACCTCCCCGTCACTTCACCCTTGGCCGCCCTGAAACCCTTCAGCCGCAACCTTGAATGATGGATCTCGATCTCTCGTCTCGCGGTATCGAGGTGGAAGGAGGTGGAGGGTCGGGGGAGAAATGGGGGGGGAGGAGGAATGGAGAAAAGGGAGGGAGAGGGAGAAGGGAGGGAGAATTGGGAGGGAGAGGGAGAAGGGACGGAGAGGGAGAAGGGAGGGAGAGGGAGAGGGAGAGGAAGAGGGAAAAGGGAGGGAGACGGAGAAAGGAAACAGAGGAAGAAGGGAAAGAGAGGGAGAAGGTAGGGAGAGGATACGGAGGGAGAGGAGGGGGGGGGAGAGGGAGATGGATGTAGGAGAGGAGAGGGTTCAGATGGGGCAGGGATGACACGGGTAAGAAAGAAGAGGGGGGAGAGAGGGAGAAAGGGGGTTGAAATATGGATGGAAGGAAGGGGGAATGACGAGGGGGAAAGGAGAGGATGATTTGGGAGAAGAGGAGGAGGAGGAGGAGGAGGAGGAGGAGGAGGAGGAGGAGGAAGAGAAGGTGAAGGAGGGGAAGAAGGAGGAAGCGGATGAGTAATAAGAGAAGGAGGAATAAGAGGAAGAGGAGCAGGAAGAGGAGGAGGAGGAGGAGGAGGAGGAGGAGGAGGAGGAAGAGAAGGTGAATGAGGGGAAGGAGGAGGAAGCGGATGAGTAATAAGAGAAGGAGGAATAAGAGGAAGAGGAGCAGGAAGAGGAGGAGGAGGAGGAGGAGGAGGAGGAGGAGGAGGAGGAGGAAGAGAAGGTGAATGAGGGGAAGGAGGAGGAAGCGGATGAGTAATAAGAGAAGGAGGAATAAGAGGAAGAGGAGCAGGAAGAGGAGGAGGAGGAGGAGGAGGAGGAGGAGGAGGAGGAGGAAGAGAAGGTGAAGGAGGGGAAGGAGGAGGAAGCGGATGAGTAATAAGAGAAGGAGGAATAAGAGGAAGAGGAGCAGGAAGAGGAGGAGGAGGAGGAGGAGGAGGAGGAGGAGGAGGAAGAGGAGGACGAGGAAGAGGGAGAGGGAGAGGAAGAGGAGGATGAGAAGGAAAAGGAAGAAGAGGTCGAGGAGGAAGAAGAAGAAGAAGAAGAAGAAGAAGAAGAAGAGGAAGAAGAGAAGAGATTAGTAGGAGGTGGAAGGAAAAGTCAAAGGTGACAGGGTCAAAGACAGTCACGATCGGCGAATTAAGCAAGGACAAAAAAAAAAAAATAATAACAACTAATAATATACAGAAGAAAAAAAAACGACTGCAAAAAGGTAAACAGCAAAATTATAGCCCCACGACCTTCATCTGTCAAAAAAAAAAGACCAAAAAGACACCAAGAAAAAGGAAAAAAAAAAAGCAAAAACAATAAACACACCAAATGTATCCTCCTGCTGACGGTCGCATATGGCGTGCACGAGATAACTACCGTCGTCTTGACATGTCGATTTGCCCGCGACGAAATTCTTCATTTTTTTCCGCCTTGCCGAGAATACTACTATTAAGATCTGGTACATCTTCCTCCACCTGTTGTTGTTGTTGTTTTTTCTTTCTATCTATCTTTCTTTCTGTCTTTTAAAATTTATTATTATGCTCATCTTAGATGAACTTCCTCCTTTGTTTTATTTCGGTTCTGTATCACTGTTTTTTTCCTTCCTCGTTTCTTCCTCGTCGTTTTAATCTTTCCTTCTCTTCTTATTTTTATCTCTCCTTGCATTCTACACTTAGATTCTTTGCTATTCATTCCTTGCTTTTTCTTTCTACGTTCCTTCGCTTCACCATCATCACCCTCTTCCTCGCCATCTCCTCTCTTCACTATATCACAATCCTCCCATTTAACCTTCGCCCCCTCCCCCCTTCCCCCGCCCCCCTCCGGCCTAATCACACAAGCCCAAGGATAATTCCAAGCAAGGTTATCATCAAGAATCAATTACACCGCCCATAAGGTCGGATCTATGTCCCTATAACACGAAACTGTCGCTCCTAAATACACCTCACCGCCTGGGTGGTAATAATGGCATCTCGCTAAGGCTGCTTCCAGGGCGCCCGACATTACGTGGCTCGTTAATACTTCAAATAAAGAACAAGATTATGCTAACGAGTCTGTCCTCCGGGGGTCACACGAGGTCACGGAGCCTTGCGCCGGCACGCACACATACACTATGTACGCTTCTTGATAGCTTTATACGCACGCATGCATACGTGGGTAAACATACGTGGGTAAACATATTTCAAGGAAAATAATTTGCTTCCGCATTATAAAATCCACTCCTGTCTCCGAAAACAGCAATAATGCAACAAAAACTCCACACATGTTCTTGTTCGCCAACAGAAGCCAATCCCCAAACGCAAATATGAAGTACATTCACGATCAACTACCTACCCCAACCTACCCTGCCCATGAATCATCCACAAAGAACCGATCACACGAGGGGAGGTCAACCACCCCTCGACCACCATTTAACTAAGAGATGATGGAAGGAGAACCCCCCCCCTTCCACTCCATCCCCCCCATCAACCCCCACCCCCACCCCCACCAGCCCAAAATGTAAACAACGCAATTCAAGCGACCGTCCTGCCACCTGCCCGATAACGGCGATACGCGGCGTCTGACGAGGCATAAGCTCGCCTCTTCTCGCGCTCGAAATCACACGCAAGGACGTCACTCGTGGTCGTCCAGCCGTCCATCGTCGTCGGGAGTCTTATTAACGCAGGCGCTGGTGTGGGAATCCGACAATCACGTAATTCAGCCATCCTTGAATCAACATCCAATAACAGACGAGTCGGCAATATCCTATTATTACAAATGGGTAATACATTAATATGACCTACGTGGTTGTCTCCACTAAAGGTCTTCGTTGCTGCGGAAGTAATAAATAAAAAAAAAAGAAAAAAAAAGAAAATAGGCTTTATAATATCTCGCCTCAGTCAATATACGAGTCGAGCTTCACCGGGGAATCGCCTTGTAAATCTTCCGCCGACGACAGCGCCAATAGCGGACGCCAATAACGACGACCTGTCAGCAAGAGCGATAACTACTTTGATTCCCAATAACCCTTGGTCCCTACGCATTGGAACATTCGATTCGTTTTACTTCGCGATAAAAGTGTTATCCAGCAATGCAACAAACGAGGAAATTTGAATAATAGAAGAGAGAACCAGTAGTCTGTTGCGCCGACGTGTGTTTAACGATCAGCTGCCCGTCACGGAATGTTTAATCAAAGATATAGGGGAGAGGGAGGGGGAGAGGGGGATGGGAAGGGGGGAAGGGGGTTCAGGAAGAAGAACGAGACACTGGAAAGGAAAAAGAATAATGCGGAAGAGGAAGAGGAAGGCGAAAGGGGAACTGGAAAAGAATTAGGGTAATGTGAATGGGGAAAGTAGAGAGGGAAAAGAAAAGGGAGAGGAGAAGGGGAAAAGGGAAGGGAAACGGGGGATGGAGAAGGAAAGAGAGGAAAGAAAGAAGGGCAATGCGAATGGGGGAAGTACAAAGGAAAATGGGGAAGGGAAAGAGGAAGAACAAAGAGAAGAAGAAAGGGATGGATAAAGAGAAAGGGAAATGAAAAGGGGAAGGAGAGGGAGAAAGAGAGAAAAGGACAAGGGGGAGTTTTGGTGTGCTGTGGGAGGGGGAGGGGGAGGGGGAGGGGGGGGGAGGGAGTCATTCACCAGCGTAGTCACAGTAACGCGGTTTGTTTACATCATATACGATGGTCATTGTTCCGCTGCACCGGTGTGGATAGCCCGTGCGTGCGTGCGTGGGCGTGTGCGCGCGTCTGTGAGCGTCAGTCAGACTTCATTATGCACGAAACGCTCCAGCCCGAACGACAGGAAGCTAAAAAGAATTTTTCATTCCTGACGAGTGAAACAAAAAAAAGCCGATCGCTTTTCTTTTTCCTTTTCCCATTTTTAAAAGACCAGGTAAGAAATCTTCACAAAACAACTTCGATACCTCTATATCGGAGTCCGAAAGAAGAAAAAAAAACTGAGGAGGGGAAACGGGAGAGAGGGACGAGAGATAAGGCAGAGGAGGGGGGGGGGAAGACAGATCAATGGGCTTACCCCTTTACCTTCTCCCCTTACCCGATGGGCCTACCCCTTTCCCCCAACTCCTTACCCCTTTCCCCTTACCCCTTACCTCTCTTCCTCTATCTCCTCCCCTCTCTCTCTCTCCGCACACCAACTTGGAATAAGAATATCCTATGATTACAGTAATGGCGAGACAAAGTACAAAGGCCCCAGCGCTCACCGCCTTCCGCGAAACACCGGCTTAAACAATACCGGGCTCTTCCCTCGCTACCGGTACATTAGTGAGATGGAGACCGGGAGAGAGAAAAAAGTAACATCATACTAAACCCACCGGGAGAGTGTAAGGGATGCGGAGGGGAAGCAGGGAGAGGAAGGGGAGGAAGGAGAGAAAAGGAAGCTGCGTTTTGTGTCGGTGTTTTTTTTTTTTTTTCTTCTTCTTGTGTTTGTTCCCCTTCTTCCACTCACTCACTCACTCTCTCTCTCTCTCTCTCTCTCTCTCTCTCTCTCTCTCTCTCTCTCTCTCTCTCTCTCTCTCTCTCTCTCTCTCACTCTCACACTCTCTCTCT
>NC_061849.1:30931792-30944753 GCF_019202785.1 Penaeus chinensis | reverse complement strand
GAAGACATTTTCTAAAGAACGGGTATATATATGTATATACTTGCATGTCATCTGTGAATTACCTTTTTAAAAAAATCAACTATTGTACTATTTTTTTTTTCTTTTTTATCAAGGGTAAATACACTACTTGATCTTACTTGCACACTGTAAATGTAAGTCAGAAATTCTCCTTATCTTACTGTTTTTCATAATCTAATCAAGGTGGACTTATTCTGTAATAGACGCTCTGGTGGTTCGAGTCGATCTTCGAGGTGGGGGTTCCTCCTCCTCACTAACAGAAGACTTGCTCTTTCTTGACCTTTTTCGTGGGCTAAGTGCCTCATAGGTCTGGTCTTCAGAAACGAGCCGTCTCACAGCCCTTGTTCTTTGTTGTGGGACGGTTTCACTGTCTGTTTCTTGCTCATCATCTACATCTGAGCTGTTCGCCTTTTCCGATTCTTCGGCATTCTCATTCATTTCCTGGGGTGACAGGACGCTTTCGAAGTCTTCCTCTCTTTCTTCGGGAATTGCAGCTCTAACACTTCTGCTTTTTCTCCTTGGAGTGGACGACCCCTTTTCACTTGGCTGATCATCTGAAGAACTCCTTGTGCTTCTTTTCCGCTGTTTGGTCTCTTTTACTGGGACATCTTGGTCATTTTCCTCTTTGTCTTTCTTTGTTGATCTGCCAGATCTGGATGACTTTTTCATGGTTTGTGTTTCCTCTTGTGAAGCAGAGGCATCTGTGTCAGCTGCAAGTTTCAAGTCATCAACACCTTCTCGCCTTTCCTTTGATTTTTTGCTTGACTTTCTGTGTTTCATGCTACTTTCTTCATTAATTTTTGCTTCTAGTTCTATTTCTTCTTCCTCAGATTTCTCTGTTTTCCCTGTTCTAGTGGATTTTTTGGGTGTGCTTGACTTCACTTCAGTGTTTCCAGGGAATTCACGTTCTTCTTCCACTGGCTGTAAATATTGAGGTTCTTCCGTACTATCCCTTGACCTCCTGCTAGTTTTTCTTTGTTTAGCCTTGCTTTCACTTTCCTGCCTTCCTTCCTTACCATGTTCAACCTCCTCACTTTCCTTCTTGCTTGGTTTTCCTATTCTTGGAGCTTTGTGTGACTGCTGAGGAGGACCTTGCTCTTTGGACATGTTACCTTCGGTTTGCATTCTCTCATCATCTACTTTATCCTTTGCCTTACTGACTTTAGTCTTTTCAGAAAATTTCTTCTCTTCTCTTTCTTTATCTTCTGTACTACATGACCTCTTTCCAATTTTTGACACATTTACATTGCTGAGATTAGGAGAATCTGCCATATTCTCTGTTGACTTAATACTCTCCTCTTTCTTAGACTGAGGTAGGCTGACCTGCGTATCCAGTGACTGGGCATTAAAATCAACGCTGAGACTAGGATCACGTATTTTGGTATCCAATCTTGTTGTCAATTCCAGTGTAGAAATTATACTCTTACTAGATTTACTTTCACCGATGGCCATGGACTCAGAACTTGACTCAGTGCCTGGAGGAGGAGGAGTTGACTCTTTCTTGTCCTGCAAGCATTCATCATCTGATTCATCACTCAACTCCATGCTTGCCTCGCCGAGTTCTGGATGGCTGTCACTTTTGTTCAGGTCATCCATCTCAGTTCCGGGTGGGGGAGGTGTGAATTCTCGGTCAATGTGTGATTTCCTTGCAACAGTTGGCATATCCATGACTGCACTTGGGTCTGTGGGCCATGTTGTGCCAGTGTGTTCCATTCCCTCTGGATTACTTGAAGTATTCCACAGTGGATTCTGTGTATGGAGGCCTAGCTTTGGTGCTGTGAAGCTACTCATGCACACAGTAGTGGTTTGAGATGCAGTGAGAGCTTTCTCAGTTGCAAACTGGCTAGCAATATTGTCTCTAATGCCCAAAGGAGGCAGAACATTCATTGATGCATGCAAGTCATGCTCATCCTCTGTACCAGGTGGTGGAGGAATGGGATTTTCGTGCATCCCAGTCATAAAGGCTGGCAAGCCAAACCCATCTTGACTATTGCTACCACTACTCCATGCCCCAGAGCTTAGTTCCTGTGCACCAAAATGTGTCCCTGGTATTGTCATATCACTCCCCAATTTTGATTTTTGTGCTATGTCTTGCAAATGTACAGTCTTGCTTTTTGTACTGGAAACCCCTAACCCTGAACCGACTAGCATATGGGCTTCATCCTCAGTTCCTGGTGGTAATGGTAGATCTGAAGTTAAAGCATCTTCAGTTCCGGGAGGCAGGGGTAAGCTTGCAATAGCAACATCTTCAGTACCAGGTGGCAGAGGGAGATCAGAACTCAGAGGATCTTCGGCTCCAGGTGGCAAAGTTAAACAAGGTACCCCAACATCTTCTGTTCCGGGTGGCAAAGGGAGGCCTGGATCCATTACATGTTCAGTTCCTGGTGGCAGTGGTACATCTGGACTGATTATATTTTCTGTCCCAGGTGGTAAAGGTAAACTTGGGCCCATCATGCTTTCAGTACCTGGTGGTAAGGGAAGATCTGAACCTACTTCTGCAGTCAAGAGTGGTACCTGTAGGTCTGAACTTACAACATTTTCCTGTTCCTGGTGGCACAGGCATGTCAGATACTCCTTGGTTAGTCACTAGTCCTACCATGGGGAAACTGTCCTGACTGTTGCTACCACTGCCACAATCCCTGTGTACATCATGGATCACATTAGCTGCTGCTAACATCTCCTGGGAATCATTATCCATTTCAAAGTGTGTCACTGGGTAGCTTTCCTCTCCAGGTGGAAGAGGCAAATCACAATTATCTTGGTTCCTGGAGGCTTCATCTGTTTTAGGAGGGAGGGGGATATCTGATGGCTGAGGGGTTTTGTTTGCTGATTTGAATCCAGGCAGGGGGATGCTCAGTAAATCCAAAGCTTTTAGTGTTGCAGCAGCAGCACATTCTGTGGGCTCATCGTCTTCTATATCCATGCACTCGGAGGTATTCAAGTCATCTAAACAACTGTATTCCTCCTCATCCTGGTTTGTAACTTCACCGCTCTGCTCTTCATAGCCAGTGTAGTCACTAGCAAGAGGGCACGCATCCATATCACCGACAACAGGATATTCATTTTCAGCTATGGTCTTGGGATCTGCAACATTCTCAATCAGATTTTCATTCTCTTGACCCATTAGCCAAGCAATGTTATCAGACAGGTCAATTTTCTGCTCCTCCTCGATCAATGGAATTTCCATCTTTGAATCTAGTACAAGGTTACTGCTTGCAGCTATATCTTGCTTTGTTTCTTTCGATGATTCTTTACGCTTGGGTACTGATGACTGCTGCTTCTTCTTCAAGAATGGCATTTTTCCAATAAGAGGTAATTTGGGTGTTGCACTTTTCTTTTCATCATCCTGACTGTCTTTGTATGATCCATCTGCAAAAGCTGCTTCATCTCCCTCTGTCTTAAGATCTTTGGTAACGACTTCCCTGGAAGAACCTTTTTCCTTTTTGGATTCACTTCTTGTACTTGTATCTTTGTACTCTTTGCTCTCAGAAGCCTGAGTCTGTGTCACAGATGACTCATTTTTGTGGTCAAGAGTCTTCCCGGAGTCTGATTCTACCACCTTCTTCTCTCTTTCGCGCTTTTCACTCTTCTCTTTCTTGCTCTCCTGCCTCTGGCTTCTCTCTTTTTCCACTTTTTCATTAATCTCGGCGCTCTCTTCCTTCTCTTGTCTTACCATGTCCCTCTTCTGCTTGATCTGCCTCAGCAGTTTCTCCTCAATTTCATCTGTTGCAATCTTTTCCTTCAGCTTCATCTTTGCCTCCACCATATACCGTGCTTGCTCAACACTATACTTGGCATATGCTGCTGCCTTGGTCTTGACAAGAGATGCCTCATACATGGGATTCTTCACCAAATGCATCTGCAGTGAGACAATGATTTATTGGCGAATGGTGAGTGAAAAAAAAATGTTCATAATTGCAAAACATGGAAATAAAACTTATGAATGGCTGAATAAAACAGTACTGATACCTAAAGATAAATAAATAAGGTTTACATGATCACATCATCAAACAAGTAGTATTGTCAGCTATAACTTAGTCTAACTCAATTCTCCCAAAGTTAAGGAGGTCCTGATTATAAATTACTTTAAAAACAGAAAACAACATGTTGGGAACCCTAACAATAGAATCAATGATGAAACATTTTTTCACAGAATATGATATGTTTACCTTCCCCCTGCCATTCTATATTCAAAAAGGCAATCTATGTAAAATTCAAATGAAATATATCATACCTCAAGCATGATATACAATGCCTACAAAAATACTTCACATAATGAATAAATAAACATACAAACTTGTTACAGGTAATGACTCTTTGACAGCTTACCTTGTAATTTGAAGTGTGTATCTTAGACTCTGGATGTCTGACAGCTTCACCCTTGTCTCTCATGAAGACATCACAGAGGGAGCAGTAGTAAGATGTAAGCGAGTGAAGAAATTCCACACCTGAAAGATTATATGCATTTTATTTCTTCTGTCTCTCTTCTCTCTGAGTTTGCTCCTTATCTCTTTCCCTCTTTCTCTTCAATACTTGCCTCCTTCCACAGTGTGTATAGCAGAGGATGAAACAATAAATTAAAAACTATCTTGAAATTCTCAACTTCTGGTCTATCAGTATTCTAAAGGATTGCCATTTTTCTTCTAATAATATTTCTGCTACTGTCCCAGCCAGTCTCTCAGTCTCAAGCACAGTCACAATCTCTTGCACTCCCTCACTCAAACAGACAGACAGGCACATTTTAGTACTCAAAGAAAGAAAGTAAGAAAAAAGGGCAATGAATGCACAGTTCTGCCTTAAATCCCCAAACATGTTCATACCTTGAACTGGAACTATAAGAGCTGTTGCATTTGGTGGTTTGGGTTCCTTCTCCTCCTTTGGGGCTTTGGCCAACCATGTCTTCCGATCATACTGAAAACACAGGTAAGAGGAATTAGACTTCTGGAATATACACAACACATGACAACACAAAGAAGAGAGAGGAGAGGAGAGGAGAGGAGAGGAGAGGAGAGGAGAGGGGAGGAGAGGAGAGGGGAGGGGAGGGGAGGGGAGGGGAGGGGAGGGGAGGAGAGGGGAGGAGAGGGGAGGGGGGAGGGGAGGGGAGGGGAGGGGAGGGGAGGAGAGGGGAGGGGAGGGGAGGGGAGGGGAGGGGAGGGGAGGAGAGGAGAGGAGAGGAGAGGGGAGAGGGGAGGGGAGGAGAGGAGAGGGGAGAGGGGAGGGGAGGGGAGGGGAGGGAGAGGGAGGGGAGGGGAGGGGAGGGGAGAGGGGAGAGGGGAGGGGAGAGGGGAGAGAGGAGAAGAGAAGAAAGAGAGAAGGGATATGGGATTGTTGTTTAATATTTGCAAATTTCTATGATCGTTATATATATGAAAGTTAAATTAGGCGAAATGGAAGAAGAGAACAAAAGAGCATGGAGACAGGAAAAGTCTTGTATAAAGATCACTGGGTACTTACTTTACATTTTGCTAAGTGTGATGAACTGAGAAGATGATCCACATACTCAGGAATGCTCTCACAGAATATGCTGCACAGTTTACACCAATGCATGCCTTGGTCACAGTAGCGAATATATGTTCTCTGAACAAAACCTTGCGGATATTGAAGCCCTTCGTCAATTTCTTCTTTTGCTTCCTCCTTTTTCCTGTACATGTCTTGCTGCCTTTTCTCTCCATCAGGTTTACCAGTTGTTGTTCTCTTTCTGGAGGTAGATGGTGCTCTTTGAAATTCCTTGGAGTACTCCCCTGAAGGAGACCACAACCTTTGCTGCTGGCCACCTGATACTGGTGACCTTGTTCTGTGTCGCCCAGCATTTGGAGAGCGTGACTTGTGCCTGCTCACGTTAGGAGATCGGGACCTTTGCTGTCTTGCGGCCGGAGAACTTATTCTGTGTGGGGCTGCTGCAGCTGGAGATCGCGACCTATGCTTTCCTGAAGCTGGTGAAACGGATCTACGATGTTCTGGATACTCATAGCCTTTTGATTCATTTCTATAAGAAGCCTCTGCATGCTTATAATTCCTCTCTGGTGTCTTCCCGTGCTCATACTGCCGAGATGGGCCACTAAACCTCATGGCTGGTGGAGACCGACTTCTCCTCCTCTGTGGGCTTTCTGCTCTTGGCAATGGCTGATTCCCTGGCTTTAAAACCTCAACCTCTTTCTCAACTTCAATAACCATATGGTTAATCTTCGTTATCTGATTGCCCATCTCTTTCACAAGGAACCAGTTTTCTTGCAGGAGATTACTAAGACTGCTCTTGTCTCCTTTGTGATTGCTAATGATGTCCTCCCTCTGATTCATCATCAAGTCTTTCTGCTCTGTTAGAGACCTGGCTCTTTTCAAGAGAGTCTCCCTCTTCTGCATCAGCTTCTGTACTGGATCTTCCAACTCCTTTACTTCTCTTTCATGCATCTTACTCGTCTTCTTATCCTCTGCACTTGAATCAGATCCTGAATCATAGCTTCTCCTTTGTTTTGACTTTCCTGTCTTTTGCCGTTTACTCTTGGACCGCACTTGCACTGGAGGTTCATGGTCATCAGCTGCCTCATCACCGGGAGAAGGTATGGCTGACCTACTGCTATGTGCTCTTGTCTGTGAGGAAGGTGGAGGTACACTGGGGGAGTAAGAATGACCACTGGGGAAGAGCATAGGCCTAGACTGTGGAACTTTATCTTTATTCAGCTCTGTAATTCTACTGGCAGTAGCCTCCTCATCAAGCTGAGAAGTCATGGCAGGTACTGGAGGGAGTCTTGATGACGAGGATGATGAAGATGAGATCGCAGTTGGAGGTACCATCTGCTTGGTCTCCTTTAATGTGGGATGAGCTGCTTGTCTCTCTCCCATTTTTTCCTTCCTGAAAACCCAAAAGAGGACAATTCTATTAGTAATATACTTAAATACCCAATGATTTACGATACATAATTCACTCTACGAACTGTATAAACAAATACGTAAATGTAAGAAACCATATCCTTATATGCAACTATACAAAACAACCCAATCTGAAGAAAGAATCTATGAGACTGATTTTCACTACCTTTTCCTCTACAGAAGAATGGAAGGTCAGTGTGGATGTCTGAATTTTGCTTAAGAGGTAAAGATCCAATTTAGGAATTTGGGAATGTGGAAAATAATAAATAAGAAAAAAAAAAGTTCAGGCACTCATCAGCCACATTTATTTCTGACTCAATCTAGCAACTGCTAGTATGCACGCAGTTAAAAAACCCTATCAAGAGTAAAGATTTTTAACATTATTACCCTGACAAAATCCAATTTTTGGCTAATAATTTGAATAGCGCTCTTGAATGAATGAATAAGTTTGTGTCAAATAATTTCTGATCAAAATTCCTCTGTAAAACTAAATTTGCATTTGACAGACATATTTTAATCTGCTGCTACTTTTTGTTGTGACATATGACAAGGGGACTGTCACCATAATTCATAGTTATACCTTTGTTTTTCTGGGGGGAAAAAAGGGGCAACACTGCCCTACATTGTGGCAAAGTTTGGTAAGGAAATAACTAAACATAAATAGTGGCCCTTTTTTTGTTATCCCGTGCATACAGCACACAAATGCACATCACTCCTTGGGCAGACGCACCTAATGATTTGGTAAAATTGCGTTGAAATCACGTGCCCACAGAATTCATTTGAATAAACATCTGGCAACTCTCTGGTGTATACAAGCTTGCAACAAGCTATGGGCAATGCAATTCAGGTCTGTAGAATACCACAATGTCTGAGCACAATGCCAACAGATCATGGAAATATTAAAACCAATTTTTTTTTTCCTTGTAAATACTTGTATAATTTTCTTCACTTATGTTGCATTTTGTAGATTAGAAAATATACCACTTTTGGATTTTTTTATTTTTGGTATATTTTAAAAATAATATTGATATCTTTTCCTTGAAAATTCAAACTGAAATATCTAAACAAAAAACAAAACAAAAAAATAGAGACCACTTCTTGATAACAAATAAAAGAGGTCACTGAATTTTTTCCATTGACTTTGATCATTCATTATGATGACAGTAAGCACCAGTATAGAGTGCACCATATAAGAAAAATTATGAATTTATTTTTTAATTTAGTTATCTATTTGCTAAATGAAACCAAACTCAAGATACAATTTCTCTATAATGATAACCAGAAAAAAAAAAAAGGCAAAAGTAATCTAGGTCCCATATGAAGGGTACTGAGATTAGACGGTGACGGTCCCCCAAATGATTATGAGCATAGGTAATCAAACAAACTTTAAAATCTATATCAAAGACTGAGATTTCTGGATTTCAAATACTGGACTGACAGTACTTTTCCTAAATATTGAAGATCTTTTTGATGAAGGAAAACTAACATGTATAAAAATCTTTTCAGCTTGTGTAAGCAAAAATTGTGGTGTAACACACCTAAAAGAAAATCAAAGAAAATAAAGACAAGTATCAAATCATAATAATCTACATCAGGGTTTTCAAAAAGACATGAATAAATGTGTAAATAAAGAATGTGATACAAAAGAGAGAAAAAAAAAAAAGAAAAAGAAGACAACATGCTATATACTTTGAATGTCAAAGACTGCCTTGTCACAACTAATCTACATCAGTGCTAATCAAAGTATGATACACATGCTACAGAAGCCCTGGAGGGTGGAGGATAAAGAAAAAGAAAAAGAAAAAAAGAATAGTATTCAACACTATTATTACTGGTGGTGGTAATGATAATGGTAATTGTGAATAATAATAATAATAATAAAAAAAAAAAAAAAAAAAAAAAAAAAAATAATAATAATAATAATAACAACAATAATAATAGCATAGCAATAACAACAAAAACAATAATGTTAACAATAGAAGCAGAAAATAAATATTCCCCAGAAGTTCATGGAATGGGGTAAACAGGTAAGGGCAGGTAGGTCTAGTAATTAACTTTCTGGTAGCTAAGTGCATGTGATGCCATCAATGTTAAGACAAAACCATGGTGAACGTTGCGAATTCCCAGAATCACCACAGCAGCTTCAATTTTATCCACTGTATACTTCTGGATTGTAAACAAAAATATGCTGTGGACATGTTACTGGTCCCTGGGGGAAAAAGGGATGGGGAATATATCAATGACTGCTATATTAGGGAGTTTGAACAACAATGATCCAGATAACTAATGGCTGTATGATCAGAAAAATGTTAAGGGTCCTTTTCCCTATTTAAGAACCTTTTCAAGAAATCTGGTGTTTCAGAATACCACTTCCCCTTCCACTGTTCCTAAAACCTTTCAGTGTACACATTATTGGAGCATTGTGGGTTTTAGCCAAGGAGGGGGAGTGCAGCCTTACGTGAACCCTTTTCTCATTCTCTTCTTTTATAATTTCTTTGGAATTCTATAAGATTTGTAAATGATTGCAGAATGCTAGAAAATAAATACAAAGTTGCAGAAAACCAAGTCAAAAATATAAATAGGCCTATAATCACTGTACATCACTCATCCACCAAAAACTACATAGCTTTCATGCAAGTATACCTATATTACACAATGAATTAAAGAAATAGTACAAAATAATACAAATGTATATACACACATATATGTAAAGTTATGAATATGTATACACAAAAATAAATCACAGTAAAAGATGATTGGGTTCAGTAACTTAGGTGGCAATAAGTTTGTCCTGGCTTATTCAAACTTGTAATTGCCGAATAAAACATTTTAGTAGGTAGATATACCTTGTGTTCCACCTAAGTGTATCTAAAACTTGATGTGGTTTGTGCTGGATGCCCTAAGCCTATATGGTAATGATCATCAAATAGGGAATAAGTGGTAGAGATTTAATAGCCTTGACCTCATTGCTGTATTACATAAAAATATTAACCCCTTCCCGAAGTGTCATGCCGTGAGGCCTCAAAACAAACCGCTCGATCTGTGGCGTGTGGCTAAAGCGCTACGAGTTTGATGTACCAAACTCCCGAGCTCAAAGTCGGTGCGTTGCCATTGATCGCCAGAGTGTAGTTTTTTTTTTTTTTTTTTTTTTTTTTTTTTTTTTTTTTTTTTTTTTTTTTTTTTTTTTTTTTTTAGTTTTCTTCATCCGTCATCAAGGGGTTAAGTGAAATCTACATTTAGTATTATGAAGCAGGGAAGATTACATATATTATAAGATATGTAAGATATGTAACAAGAAAAGGGTAGAACTTAAGGGTAGTTTGGTGATCCCAAGAGATTTGATAATATGACTGTAAGCTCTAAATATTACTATTCCAATATAATACTTCTTATCACACAATTTACCCTTTCATCTATTGATGAATTTACCATTATACACAGCAAGAAATCATGGTCATTAAGTCCTTCTGCTTACTTTCAAATTCAATATAAATGGAAGTACACTTGCAAACAACAAATCATTATTGTCATTAAAGCTTGTCACAGCATGGTATGTACTTTAAGTACTGTGGCTGATCTGTGATAGTCAGAATCTATATAACATAAACGTGTCCTCTGTTGCCTTGAGGAAAAAGAAAAGACAGGAAAATAATGAGGAGCAGGAGGAGGAGGAGGACAAAAAAATAAGTATCATTTTGATGTAGCACCCAAGATGAGATGTTCAAACCCAAAATACCTATTTTCTTTCCTGCAAAACAAACATCAATGAAACAAGCAAACGTGTGCACGCGTGCGCTCTCACACACTCTTTCTCACACACACGCACGCACGTACCCACACTCGCACGCACCCACACTCGCTCGCACGCACGCACGCACCCCCCCCTCCCCACACACACACACTATTAATCAAATAAACAACCACAAATACAAAAAAAAAAAAAAAAAAAAAAGGAAGGAAAAAGTAAAAGGAACCATATCTTTAAATGCCTTGCACTTCACTGATTGGTTGTTAAGTATAGCTGATATCTGTCTTAACACTGAATGGTTTTTTACTCCCTGCAATTTTCTTATTGTATATGTCATTCATGGTTTACCTGCCTAGAACAGGTAAAGTTCCAGGTGATGAGGGAAGGAGTTCCTCATTCTGTCTTCAAGGTATACACACACTTAGCTTTGTGCAGAGTTAAATTTTATGTGCATGCCTCTTTAGAAAACTAAACAGAGGAGTTAAGCTGTCAAGATGACTTCCCTGTGAAAATTAGGCACATTACCATTTCGATACAGAAAGTAAAAACAAAAGAAAAAAAAGAAAAAAAAAAATTATCCCTCCTGACACTGAAATAGTTGTTAACAATGTACCTTTTTTCTTTCGTCCTTTTTTTTTTTTATAACCCAAAGCCTGTCAAATTTCAAAAAGCTATTTCACTTAAAGTAGGTATATCATCAGTATATTATATACTTGTATTATAACTTGTTTTTCTTCTGAAACTGTATTAATCTTACCTCTGCACATATGGTGTCTCCACTTCCCAATCATTGGCACCAGACTGATAGCTCATGTCCTTCTTGACTTTTTGCGCTTTATGCCAGTCAAAAGCTGGGACCCAGAAAGATGAGCCACTGGACTTGGCATCATCAGGAACACCTTTTACAGTGGGTTCCTCTGAGGACTGCAGTGAGGAGTGTAAGTGCTTCCTAGGATCTTCCATTGTAGACTTCAGGTTCCAGTCAGAGGGATACCTGGTTTCTTGGCCACGAGAGGAAGGCTTTGGCTCATGTCCCCTTTCCCTGGAAGGTGGTGAAGGATTGGCGCTGGCCTGCACCTGCCTCAGCCTCTTCCCACGCTCCAACCCCTCTTGGAAAGAGTTCCCAATGGAATCTTCTACGGATCTGGATATAGATTTTCCGAAGATGTCATCGACTTCTTCACCCACTTCCTCTAGGTCCATCCCTAGTTCTTCCAGTTCACTAGCTACTATGGCAGGATCAGGAGAAATATCCTTCCTGGGGGACTCCTTCTCTTCTACTGTCTTTTTGCTTTGCTTCAATAACTCTTTTAAGAGATTCTGGGTGTGAGGATCCATGAGATCCCTTGCAATACGCTCCTGTAGCTCGACAATGGATGTCCTTTCCTTTTGGTCCTGGTCAGGTGCAATCTTCATCTGCTCAGAAATTGGAACATCTGGCCGCATTGCCTCTTGCCTAGACACTTGTTCTGGAAGGAAAAAATCCACTACTATATTATACCACATAAAGTCAGGATAAAACATTTCAAAAGTTTAGCAATATAATCTACCTAAAAATGTTATGTTGCAAACCCTAACTATATTTGTCAACATTACTCAAAACAAAAAAAAAAGTCAGCATAAATTACCACGACCATTAAATCTGATTTCAGCTTTTTAAAAATTGAGGTAATGTAGTAATGACAACATATTAAACTTGTGCACTGAAGATGCCAGCTGATACTCCATTATCACCCATGTTGACAAGGTAGTAATGTGGCTGCAGGACAATATACAGTTTTAGAATCAGATCAAGAACTTCTTGCCTCCTGATCCTTGCATCATTCGACGCAGTTCCTTTGGGAGATGTAAACAACCAAGCTATTCAAGACCTTGACATACAATTCTGAAATTTCATTCAATACAAAAGGTAAAGAGAGAGAGAGAGAGAGAAAGAGAGAGAGAGGGAGATGATCTACTAACAATCCCATGGTCTCTGTTAAAATGGAAATCATTTACAGAATAGGCAACTAATTACACAAATACAAAACTACTTCTCCATCTCTGTCTTCCTCCCACTCATTCTAACTTTCTATCTCCTCCTAAATATATCTCTAAATATATATATCCATTCTTCCTTTCCATCCTTGCTGTAGATCTTCCATATTGGTATATCAAGTGTACTCCTCAAAAGTTGAGATAAAAATCACCTACCTTGAGTACCAGACCTGTTCTTGTGCATTGGTGGGCAGTTACTCAAGGGGCTGCTGCTGTAACTATTATTATTACTGCGTATGTTCCCCGTGTGTTGGCTCCTCTCAAACCCATCTCTTTGTTCTTGGTTGGCAT
>NC_061849.1:30904292-30926792 GCF_019202785.1 Penaeus chinensis | reverse complement strand
AGAAGAGGGAGAATACATGAATACAAAATCATTACATGAGGTAACCATGTGACAGCCTCTTTAACAGTTATAGCTTGAAAAATTCAATCTCAACCTGGATATCAATGTATCAATCATGCATTCTTGGTAAAGGAGAACTACCAGCAAAAAATAAGTATCCTAAACTGATTTTCCTACACATAATCACATTAATGAGAGGGAGGGAGAGAGAGAGAGAGAGAGAGAGAGAGAGAGAGAGAGAGAGAGAGAGAGAGAGAGAGAGAGAGAGAGAGAGAGAGAGAGAGAGAGAGAGAGAGAGAGAGAGAGAGAGAGAGAGAGAGAGGCAGAGAGAGAGAGAGAGAGAGAGAGGCAGAGAGAGAGAGAGAGAGAGAGAGGCAGAGAGAGAGAGAGAGAGAGAGAGGCAGAGAGAGAGAGAGAGAGAGAGAGGCAGAGAGAGAGAGAGAGAGAGAGGCAGAGAGAGAGAGAGAGAGAGAGGCAGAGAGAGAGAGAGAGAGAGGCAGAGAGAGAGAGAGAGAGAGGCAGAGAGAGAGAGAGAGAGAGGCAGAGAGAGAGAGAGAGAGAGGCAGCGAGAGAGAGAGAGAGAGGCAGCGAGAGAGAGAGAGAGAGGCAGCGAGAGAGAGAGAGAGAGGCAGCGAGAGAGAGAGAGAGAGGCAGCGAGAGAGAGAGAGAGAGGCAGCGAGAGAGAGAGAGAGAGGCAGCGAGAGAGAGAGAGAGAGGCAGCGAGAGAGAGAGAGAGAGGCAGCGAGAGAGAGAGAGAGAGGCAGCGAGAGAGAGAGAGAGAGGCAGAGAGAGAGAGAGAGGCAGAGAGAGAGAGAGAGGCAGAGAGAGAGAGAGAGAGGCAGAGAGAGAGAGAGAGGCAGAGAGAGAGAGAGAGGCAGAGAGAGAGAGAGAGGCAGAGAGAGAGAGAGAGGCAGAGAGAGAGAGAGGCAGAGAGAGAGAGAGGCAGAGAGAGAGAGAGGCAGAGAGAGAGAGAGGCAGAGAGAGAGAGGCAGAGAGAGAGAGAGGCAGAGAGAGAGAGAGGCAGAGAGAGAGAGAGAGGCAGAGACAGAGAGACAGAGAGAAAGAGAGACATAGAGAGAGTGACACTGATTTGTGTATTACTAATAAATCAATCAATTCTTTTAGTGTTTTTTTTAAGATTTTTCATTTTAGTTTTATTATATATAGTGCTAAGTGTTTTCTTAGTATGCCTTTGGATGCATGTACCTGCCCTTTTCAGCTAGAAAGTGAAAGAAATTTGAAGTCATTCTGAAATTAAATTAAGAACATGCTGCCAAGGAAAATGCTGTGCTCATTTTTCATATTTTATTTTTTTATGAAATGTCTCTGCACATAGATGGCTCTGCTAGTGCTTAGCCACAAAAGAGTCAATTAGTAGACCTTGTGACCTTACTTAAATTTCACATTTCTTTGAATTGCCAGAAAAAAACGTATATTTTACTAATGCTATGCATATCAATGGTGTTATTTTTATTATAGACATTCTAATTACTATCATGCTATAAACATAAGTACCAGCAAAATAAGATAATGTAAAATATTTTCGTAAATCAAGGAAAAGGGCAAACGAGCAAGACAGGCAGTACTCATAATTGGCTAATTGGTAACTTCGTACAAGATGGCATGGTATGTACATACATGCCAGGCCCATCGGAACTGGTTTAAAAACATGAAGAACAAGATACAGAAGCTGAAAATACAAATTTTATCTACACTACAATTTCATCTAGAAACTTTTTCAGTTGAAAAACTTGTGGGCTCTGGTATCCAGTAATATATGTGACCCTGGAAGACTACTGATACTGTTGCAAGGCATTGATTTATGAGGATGCATGCATTGCATCATGATGATCTTGACTATGCAGTTTACTTTACTTTTGTGGCTGACCTAATATGCTTTGTCAAACCTCCACATTCCAAGTGAGGGCCAGTAGGGCATTCTTCATAGAAATACTGGGGGTTCCTCTTCTTCTGGCTTTGTTCCCAGCTCAGCTGGGGTCGCCGGTGCGGATCCTTCTCCTCCATGCTGTTCTGTCCTTCACATCCTCCTCCGTTACTCCCACTGCCCCCATATCCTCTCGAACAAAATCCTCCCATCTCCATCTCAGTCTGCCCCTCTTTCTCCATCCTACTATCATCCTCCTCGTGGTACGGAGAGAGGAGGAATACGTTGGGAGGAGAGTGAGGACTGCACTCCCTCAGCTTCTTCTCCAGTTCGCCTACCCTAATTGTCTCTCTGATGATGCTGTTTCGTACCCGGTCTAGCCTGGTCTTCCCCAGTGAGAATTGTAAATATAACACATTGTCTTGAATAGCAGGCCCTTCAGCTTTGCTGGGACCTGTCTGTCGCATAGCAGCCCAGTGATCTTTCTCCAAGCATTCCATCTCGCTTGTATCCTCTTACCAACCTCCTTGTCCGATTCCCCGTCACTCTGCACTGTGGAACCAAGCTACTTAAACTCTTGGACTCTGTTCAGCTTCACGCCCTGCATTTCTACTGCTCTCTCTGGATCTTGATCCCCCATACAAAGGTACTCCGTTTTCTGCCTGCTCACCTTCATCCCTCTATCTACCAATGCTCTTCCCATGGGGCAGCCTTCTGAACTGCTTCGGTGAGACAGTCTATGACGATGGTCTTGGACTCTGTTCAGCTTCACGCCCTGCATTTCTACTGCTCTCTCTGGATCTTGATCCCCCATACAAAGGTACTCCGTTTTCTGCCTGCTCACCTTCATCCCTCTATCTACCAATGCTCTTCCCATGGGGCAGCCTTCTGAACTGCTTCGGTGAGACAGTCTATGACGATGGTCTTGGACTCTGTTCAGCTTCACGCCCTGCATTTCTACTGCTCTCTCTGGATCTTGATCCCCCATACAAAGGTACTCCGTTTTCTGCCTGCTCACCTTCATCCCTCTATCTACCAATGCTCTTCCCATGGGGCAGCCTTCTGAACTGCTTCGGTGAGACAGTCTATGACGATGGCGAAGAGGAATGGACTTGGTGCATATCCCTGATGGAGTCCAACTTTAACCTGGAAACTTTCCGTAGTTCCTACCATGCACTTTACATTTGCCTTGCTGCCTTCGTACATATCCTGAATGAGCTGGATGTATTTCTCTTGCACTTCTTTCAGCCGTAGACAATTCCACACCTCTGTTCTTGGCACCCTGTCATATGCTTTCTCTATACTTCTCCATCAGCTGTCTCTGAGCAAAAATCGCATCTGTTGTGGACAGGCCTGGCATAAAGCCGAATTGCTGCTCTGATATCTCCACCTTCTCTCTTAATCTCTTCTCTATAACTCTCTCCCACATTTTCAGCGTGTGTGCCATCAGCTTGATTCCTCTGTAATTTCCGCAGTCCTGGATGTCTCCTTTATTCTTAAAGATAGGTATTAGCGTGCTCTCTCTCCACTCGTCAGGCATTTTCTCAGTTTCCATTATCGTGGTGAAGATTTCCAGCAGTATGATGACACCTGTCCTTCCTAAGACCTTCCATGCCTCCACCGGGATGTCGTCCGGGCCTGTTGCCTTGCCCTTCTTCATTTTCCTCAATGCTCTTTCCACCTCCTCAGCTATTATCACATCCATCACCTCTTCTGGTATCGCTTCTATTCCTCTGTCAATTCTGTCATTTTCCACGTTCATCAGCTGTTCGAAGTATGTTCTCCATCTCTCCTTGATGTCATTTTCATCTGTCAAGACTACTCCATTCACATCCTTCATCTGCTTGCCCTGGTACAAATCTTGTGATTCCCGATGTTTCTGCTTTGCAATATGTTGATTGGGTTGATCTTTGAAAAAAGTGAGAGATGCCAATTTACATATGACATAATTTTGCAAAGTGTATAAACCATAATCAGTCATAAGCACATTTTGACATTAACTGTACAAAAACTTTTCTCAAACTTCAGTCAATACCATTTTGGCACTCTAAACCATACAATCTTAGAAACTGCTATACCAATACCTAATATCTGCTGATGTCTGAGAGCACCAAACAATAATTTTGCCAAACCATTTGAATTTTTTTTTAATTGTCAAAAACTCTTCCTGTGTCATTTACTGCAATGAGCAACAAAATATACTTACTCAAAACCTTTTTAATAGCTCTTACCACCAATGAAAGTTCAAAATACACAATTCACAACTTATGGCAGTAGCTCTGAAGCATTTCTATGACTGAAGTACTTCTGACAGTGGAAATGAGGAAATTATAATTATGATTGGTAACTTCAGACTATTACTTAACACATAATGAGACCACCACATCAGGATGATTTTTTTTTTTTTTTTTGCCAATGTCCAGGAGAGGTAAATAAGCTGTCGAGAAAAAATTTGGCTCCAGACCGAGGTGACAGGAATATACCATCATAGAATTAAGGTTGATGGTCGGGCTGACTGGAATGATTCTTCAGGAGTACACAAAGTTCTTAGAGGAAGATAAGACTGAATGGGCATTTAGAAAAAGGCATTTACATTATTTCCATCAGTAAACAATGGTAGAATGTACCATCTGTGAGCTGTGACTGGAAGAGCACCAACTCCAGGGAGGATACTGTTTCCATACTCAGGATCTTATTCCTGCACACTGTGACAGCAAAAAAGCAAATAATGCTTATGCAGAAAACATTGCAAAGTTGAGGCAAAGAGTCTTAATACTGCACATGAATGCTCCTATGGGCTGGGTCCACAAGCCACACATCTTGGAGAGTCGTCACTCAAGTAAGTCAAATGACCAGGATTTGGTCCACTTGTAGGTCGTGATGCAACCGGAAACATCAGTTGGTCTCCATTACCATTAGCCCAATGCTGACGGGCATGACGTGTATGTATGTGCTATGCCCAATGTGAGTACTTGTTTGATTGTTTTTACATAGATGGCTACACTTGTACTATGTCACCAATGAGCCAGTTACGAATACTGCCTGTCTCACCCGTTTACCCTTTTCTTTGATTTATGAAAATATTTTATGCTATCTTATTTTACTATTACTAATATTTATAACATTATAGTAATTATGTTTATAATAAAAATAACACTATCGATATTCATAGCATTAGTACAAAATACGTTTTTTCTGCCATTTCAAATCATGTAAGGTCACAAGGTCTACTAATTGACTCCTTTGTGGCTAGGCACTAGCAGAGCCATCTATGTGCAGAAACATTTCACAAAAAATATAAAAAATGAGCACAGCATTTTCCTCATTTTTTATTCATTTTCCCCAGCAGCACTGGGTTAATAATATTGACAACAATAATAATAATAGTGATAATAATAATAAACATCCTTTTCATATGACATAACAGTGATATATTTGCTTTCTTGATTAGAAAACTTTACAGGAAACTAAGAACAACTGTTTGTTTACAGTGTGCTTCCTCACAGAATACTGCTACACCAAACTTGTACAACAAATCCTAACCAATATGATACACAAAAAGGGGCACACATGCATGTCCGCGTACACACACTCACACGCAAGAAGAACAACGAAGGGAAGTGTAGGAAAATACACGAATATGGGTGTGTTTTCCTGCACTTCCCTTCGTTGTTCTTCTTGCAATTTGTTCAACATGAATTCCACACACACTCACATATGCAGGCACGCACGCACGCGCACATGCACACGCACATGCACATGCACATGCACACGCACATGCACACGCACATGCACACTTACACTTACACTTACACTTACACTTACACTTACACTTACACTTACACTTACACTTACACTTACACTTACACACACACACACACAAAGTAAATTGACTTTGGTATAAAATAGAAGTTAAATTTGACCATGAGAAACCATAAAGTCTACAAACTACAAATATGTGTTTGTTTTTTATTCACCACCATCATAGCTATGTGTAGAACATTCACAAAGTCATACTCATGGAAGGCCTGTCAAAAACTGGCAGGATTTTTGCTCAGGACTGTTTCCCCAAGTTTCCTTTAGCTACAAGCTTGATATCAGCCCCCATACCCTCACTCCCCTTGTAAGCCCTCCTCTGCCTGAGTCAATCATACACTCATGTTTTCCCATTTCTATCTTCTTGTGAATGAAACTCAGTGAATGCGAAGTCATTTTGGTGCTGTACAGCATACTTCCTCCAGCCAAACCTAGATCTTGTCCTCCTCCCACACTCCATTCTATATTGTTTCAATGTGTTACCTTCTAGTATATATACCATCTTTTTAAGTCTGACTATTTAAGCAGAGCCAGTTTTTGTTTCATGACATGCATGTGATTACTGCAATGGCTCCCAATGGGATGCACATTGATAATACACCTTGCATGTATCTGTCTCTTGCACTGTGATATTCATTCTCATACCTTTAAGTTTACCATATAATATGGAACCATTCCAAGTTTTATCCTGTCTGTTTACACACAGATAATCTTTGTTGACTTTACCATAGAAGTGCCATGAAACACTGAAGCAACTGTGATTGCTAAGCCTATGCGCACTTGGTCATGCTTCTGAGTAAATTGCAAGATAATTGTAGAGTTTACGGTTTATATATAAAGGAGGAAGAAATCTCTCCTAATTTGGCTCTCCCCCAACTCAAACCTCGATTTCTTATGATCTTCTATAGCCTATTGGATGGGGGGGGGGGGGTTAACACCAAACAGAAGGTTTGCAAAGAAAGTGAACCTCAGATGCATTCTAATCTATATAAGAAATTCTGGATCATGTCTGAAAATGGGGTTATATATGAGTGAGAATTTTATCAATAATAAGCCTACTTACAAGTAATAAGGGAAAATTGGTAAGATTGCCGTTTACCCGTATCCAACTTGCATGGCATGTATATATATATCATGCCCACTTTGAGTTTAGTTTATTAATTGCTTTTAAATATAGATGGCTACACTTGTATTAAGTCACCAATGAGCCAATTACAAGTTCTGTCCGTCTATTTACCTCGTTCTTTGATTTTTGAAAATATTTTATGTTATCTTATATTGCTGTTACTAATATCTATAACATTATAATCTTTAATAAAATAACACCATCGATATCATAGCACTAGTAAAAAATAAGTTTTTCCTGCTAATTCAAGGAAAGGTGAAATCAGGTAAGGCTACAAGTTCTACTAACTGCCTCCTTTGTGACTAAGCACTAGCAGAATCATTGTAGCAGCACAACCCTGCAACCTGAAGTTGAGCGTGATTTCCCAGTTGGGTCACCAGGTCCACAGCCATGTCCGCGCTCATTGGACAGTGGGCAACCCCTCGTTCCCTGCGCACTTACACAGCGCACGTGTATTTAAGCTGCAGAATCCCGAGCCGAGATCAGTATTCCCCAATCCTCCAGCCGACCACAACAGCAGCAGAAGCAACACAAGGACAGCCCAGTCCTTAGCCGACTGGGGAGGCTACCAGCTCCCCCGTTGATCTCCACTCCAACTTCAGCACCCAATCATAACTTACACTTACACCAACACAATCACTCCATAAAGAGATATAGACCAGTCCAAATAGTAGATGCAATAACATCTACTATACTGTCTATGTGCAGAGACATTTTTCAAAAAAAAATAAAAAATAAGGACAGCCTTTTCCTGGCAGGCTTTGAGTTAATCTTTATGGTATGGACACACTAAACTAGGGCTAATTGGTGATAATATTCTTGTAAATGACAAAAAATTAAAGTCATCGGTACAAGAAATAATCTGCAGACGTGAATGGTAGCACCACAAATAAATGGAAAAGATTGCGGAAAGTACTGCTCACAGCCTAAGTCCAGTGTATGCTCCCAAGTTTCAGCTTTATCATACTGAAGTGAAGACAATGCTTCCTGGGGGTGTTGGGGAGCAAAGCCCCTTATCAACCCTCCCTAAGGGCACACCCAGTCACCGCAACTTTGATTGTTGAATAAATTTTGTGACAGAGTTGGGGACTTCGAATCTGGCTACTATAAAGAATTACCAAGATTACAATTCTATGTATAACTAGAGTAAAAAATATAGCTGTTGCAAAAAATGCCATAAACAAGTACCTCAAGGGATAACCCATAATGTATACACCTTCAATGACACCAAAAGAGCCAACAAACCACCACATATTCTGGCAAAATGGAGCTTGGACTGTTTTTTTCACTTAACAAGAAATTGCAAGGGAACTCAACAAATCATACATATAGTGGCCATGATCATCATAATGAAATGTAGGCCCAGTTTTTAGCCCTCTCCATCCATGGCACCCCACAACTTTATGGGATTCGTAAGGTTTGGATTAATCTTTACAGTATGAATGTACCAAGCTAGGGCAAATGGAAAAGAATATTGGTATAAAAGACAAAAAGTTATAGTCATCGGTACAAGAAATAATTTGCTGACATAAACAATAATACCACAAATAAAGTAAAAAGATTGCAGAATGCATTGTGCGCAGTCCACTCGGTGTTCCCAAGATTCAGCCCCATCTTGCCATGCACACCGAGGTGAAGACAATGTTTTCCATTAACCCTCCCCTGTGGCAGTGCCTGAAGGAAATGCCCAGTCATGGGAAATTAGACTGTTAAACTAATATTGTAATATGGGGTTGGAGACTTAGTCTTCGGTCAGTGAATCTGCACTGTAGAAAATTGCCAAGGTTACTCTGCTACATAAAAATTATATTTTTCCTAGCTAAGTGTTTAGATCTGCCACTGGTTTCTCACCAATCTACACAACTTTTGCGCTTGTCAGTGCTCTGGCATGAAAGAGTTTATAAAATAATAGACATTACATTATCTCTTTTAAAATCAAAACATAGTAAGAAGAGTACACAAATTACTTGATATTCCTAATCTAATAAACTGGAATAAACAGCTCAAAATTCTATGACCAGCAAAATGACTCCCTCAACTTTGAGCATGTTTCAGCGCACACAGCACGGACGTCTGTCATCCACTACTTCGACTGGGTTTGTCACGGTGAGAATATGCCATCCAGCCTTCGTGAGTAAACAACCAGTCTAGGCTCTATCTTGCTGAAGTATATATGGCAAACTTTTGTCCACCTTTGCCTGAGAGCCACTAGGTATAGAGACTACAACAATGACTTAATATTGTATCATTATCACACTGAACTTGAAAGCCTTTAATGTTAAATCTCAGAAGAGTTGCAAGTGAATTTACACAAAACAAAATCATGTCAATCGGCAATATCTTACCTAATAACCCGTGGCTGAGCACATAAGATTGATCAAGACGATTAAAGTATGCAATTGCAAGTCTGATTACAAGTCTGCACGAGTGTCGGCATCATCACATGCACTGCAATTTGCATCATCCTAACCCATTACTTTAAGAAATTGAGAGAGAGAAAAAAACACTTGCGGTTTAATAGCCCGTCCAACTTGAAGCCGAGACTCCTAGAGACTTAAAAACCACGTTATAAAATACCTTATACAATGCGCGGGCAGAATACATCACAACCACAACTACAACAGCTACAACAGCGCCTTTGAACCTTCTTGTCTAGTCCTTTATCCCTCACCTGAACTTATAATCGAAGGTGTCATAAGAAGCCGGGATTGCTAATCTCCTTCCTGTCTATGTCAAGCGTTTCCCTCCGAGCTCGAAATAAAGCTGTAATCCAAAATTAAATCCGGAATAATCTTTCTTTTTTTTCCGTGAAACAGGCGACAGTAGCAAGCCCGTGTCCGAATGCGTTGCGCGGTGTTCATCCGGTGTTTCAAATATTTGCGATGTTTTTTCTTTTTGGATTGCTGGGTACTTCCTTAAAAGCGACTGAATAGAACACTGCATGGATAATTGTTTTTTTTATTGTGTAAAATTTATGGTTTGTAGTATGCAAATTAAGCTTTTCTCTTTTGCAGGCTATGAATGAAGACGAACAAATGCACGTGGAAGCGAACGAGGAATCGAACGAAGTGTACTGTAATAAACAAATGTCTTTATTTTGCAGATATTACTGTTAGAAATAGATGAATTGTACATCTTCTTATGGCAATTAAATCTATGGTGTCTAAATACATTTCAAACGTTTAAACTCAGTCATAAGGGGGGAAAGTAAACCCGAGGAAGACGAAATGAAACGTTAATTCGAATAAAAAGAGCAGAGCAACATATATTGTGAATAGTGGCATACATAAATTACATCTAATTAATTACATTACAAGAATAAAAACATTAATTGTCCTATCATGCCGTGTATGTAGTTTGTATTGGGGATGTAGCCAAAAACGTGCTTTCTTTTTCTTTGTTGTAGTCCGAGAATTTCTATTTTTATCTTTATTAACTCATAGGCATCACATATTTTATTTGTCATACAGGGTATATGTTCTCCTTGTAAATCCTTAATAACTGACGCCATCTCTTGTTCTAAGGATATGGAAAAAAAGGGAAAAAAATTCAATATTCTAAAAAAGGGTCGCACAACCCTAGCCCCCCCCCAAAAAAAAAAAAAAATGGAAATACAGATATATACATAAAACAATCATTAAAGTATACAGTGAATACAGTGAAAACGTCACCAGAAATGACGCGAAGAGGATTCTCACCGGCTGTGCTACTTGCCACATGTTAGACCCACGCGAAGCGTACATGGGCTGAGGCAGAGTAATCAATAGAAATATTTGAACCTGAATTTGCACTTGTAGAAATCGCCTTTTGAAATGGTAGATAAACGTGTCAGCGGATGTTAGAATGAGGTCGATAGATTGTTTGGTGTGTAACAATATTTATGAAAAAAAAAGAGAAATGGGTTGTATGTTAAAGTATAATGACGCATAATTAGCATTTAAATTTATTTGAAGAGTAGATGTTAGCAAAACAACTGGAAGACATGTGTTCATATTATAAGAATAACTATAATGGCAAAAGTGTTTTCTTTTCAGGTCACCTGCTCCTACTATACTATCGTCATTAGTGTAAGAAGCTTCAATAAAAAATAAGTTGACACGCACAAAACATTTCTAGCGAGGAATGGACTGTATTGTGCACAACTAGAACCACATCACATATTATAGCACACCTGCCTATCTATATTTAAGTAAAGTTTGACGATGTAGTCAACATGGTACATTTGCTCAACACATGTAGACTTACACGCACCAGTAAATAGTATATGAGTTCGTGACGTAATCGTTAAAAGTAAAGGTTTCGGAATAAACAAATTATCAGACAGTATTAAATAAATGTGTGTATATGTGTATATATATATATATATATATATATACATATTGCAGATCTTTAGAAATTAGTTCTTGCTTCTGGAAATACATTCAGCCTTGACAGAAATATAAACATGTACGAACATTAAGAAAGAAAAATGAAATGATTGATTTCGAAACATTATACTTCTCTCATGAAACGCAAACGCTTGAAAATTCTAATACCAGAAAGACTCACATGTTTTTCAAACATAACTCGCGAAGGCAACTTGTACATTCAATGACATTGCAAAATACATTACCCAACCTTCCTACCGTATCCAAATATCTGCCTGCAAGCACGTGATACTACCTGCTTGCAATACCTTGCGCGTTGCATGCAGAGATTACTTTTAATCTTGGGGTTCAGCATGAGGGAGAACATTGCAAAGCGAATTCTAAATTGAAAAGTGAATTGAAGTTTTGCATACTAATTACTATATCGGGCCCACACACACACACACATATACATATATATATGCACACATATATGTATGTATGTATATATGTATATGTATATGTATATATATATATACACGTACATACATACATACACACACACACACATATACATATATATATTCATATATACACACATATACATACATATATATATATACACACACACGTACCCATACACACACATATAGATAGATAGATAGATATATGTGTATGGATATATGCATATATATATATCTATCTATATATCTATATATATATGCACACACACACACACACGTGTATGTATATATATATATATATATATATATATATATATATGGGGGGGGGGGGGTTGCACACACACACACACATATATATATACACACACAAATATGTATATATATATATATACATATATATGCGTGAGTGTATATATGTACAAATATGTGTATATCTCTACATAAACATTTATACATACATACATATATATATATATATATCTGTGTGTGTGAGTGTATCTTTATGTATATATCTATATCTACATATGTTTACATATACAGTATATATATACATATATGTGTATTTACATATGTATACATAAATATATATATGATATATATATAAATACACATATACCTATATATATAATACATATACATACATACATATACCTGTATATATATATGTATATTTATATATATAAGTATATATATAGATATAAGTACATATAAAAAAGTATATATATGTCAAGATCGATACTGATTCGATACTTGAAAGGTGCATTGACTAGAAATGTAAAGATGTCTGGACCATGCAGAATTGCCAAATCCCATGAAAATGGTTATGTTTTTTCTATTTTGAAGACATATTAGTATATAAAAAAAATAGTGTTATGTATAATAAAATAAATTAAAATAATCATCTATAAATGGTTGGTTTGCTGAAGTTTCCACAATTCAATAAATTTCCCTTTTTCAGACAGAGTTTTTGATCTCTCACAAAAACTGAAGGGCCGGAAACTGGAGGCTGTAATGTTTGATAAGTAAATAAAAATAAATATTAAATCCACAGGAATGAAATTGTGATACCTAAGATAGGTTTCTGCTCTCCTCTCACATGCAGATACAGAAAAAGGTTGAAGAAAATGAGTCAAGGCCCAGCAAGCTATGTTTACTGTAGCTGTTAGGAAAAATTAGCTATTATTGTTATTATTATTATTATTATTATTTTTGGCCCCTGGATATAATTAGTAAAAGGAAAAGAATCCGATTGTGTCAACGAATGAACAGGGAATGGAACAATAGATCATAATAAAGCGTAGGACAGGAAAATCGTGACAGAATTAAGGGATTGATTACTTATTCGACAAAGTAAAAATAGCGGAAAATACCGGGGAGTTTTATGGTTGTTTTTCGACCCCGTCTCACTTTTATTTTCATCATATTCATTTTTATTATTATTGAGATATAATAAGTTGGCAAAGAGAGGGTGTAAAGTTAAAGTTAACCGTAGACTTAAACTGATTTAGTAAAAGAATATTCCTGTTAATTGTATTATTATTATTATTATTGCTAATATTAAACCCATTGTAATACACCACATGTGTATCATTATTAGATTATAGAATAAAAGATAATCGATTAAAACTGTCTCTGACCGTTGTATCTTAGGCAGAAAAATTAATTAAATCCCCATCATAAGCCTAAAGACCGTTAAGTCATGTAAAAAATGTTTTATTCTCGCGGTTTCTTTCAACCAGAAACTCCAGATAGTGGCGGTGATACCAAAGTAAGATTTTCATTATCTGTATCAGAGGTGATCTTGAGAAATTGGAAACAGTATTTTAGGATAATATATTTTAGGTTGCACAAGAAAAAAATTGATACATATACACACACACACACACACACACACACACACACACACACACACACACACACACACACACACACACACACACACACACACGCGCACACGCACATATATATATATATATATATATATATACACATACACACACATATATATGTAAACATGTATGTACAGTTGATATTAATTTTCATGTACATACGTTACTATTCCAAGTAGGAGTGTAGGCAACTCGACTTAAACACAGACATTTATATGTACTTGTGTATGTGTCTATACTCATAACTGGTACAATAAAGTATGAACATGACAATTTATGTCACTGTCCACTTTCACTGTCCATCGAGTGTATGGTATTCTGTATGACTGCAGGCAATTGTACATACATGTTTACACACACACACACACACACACACATGTACACATGTGTGTATATATATTTATTTATATTTATATATCTATTTATCCATCTCTCTCTCTCTCTTTCTCTTTCTCTTTCTCTTTCTCTTTCTCTTTCTCTCTCTCTCTCTCTCTCTCTCTCTCTCTCTCTCTCTCTCTCTCTCTCTCTCTATATATATATATATATATATATATATCTCTATATATATGTATGTATATATATACTCACACACACACACTCATATATATATATATATATACATATATATATGTGTGTGTGTGTGTGTATACATTTTATAAGCCTTTTATGTGTATGTTGAGTTGGAGTGATTTAGCTTGAACAAGATTTCCCAGAACAATTACACATTCTATGATTTATTCATTTGAACGATAAAAGCTCCGATTCAAAGAGTCCCATCTCCTCCAAGGAAATGTGGCTTATCCTTTGTCCCAATGGATTAGCAACACAAAGGATTAGCTAGTGAATCACTTCCTCGCGCAGTTACAGGGCATCGGCATTTTAATTCAAGGTCAGCATTTATATTAGCATGATTCAGAACCGGTACTTGGAATAACATGATTCAGGTCTGGTACTGAAAAGAACGTTATGACCTGCATATAAAAGAATACGTTTTTGACTTAAGCCTGAAACGTATTAATGAAAATCTTACGTATACAGCAGAAGTACAGTATGTTAGTTTTGTCAAAACCCGAAGGCTGGCCTGTTAAGCATAACAAGTCATTTACGCTTAAATGCTGCTGTTTCTCAAAGAAACGAGTAAGTAATGGTGATGGTTACAAAAGACAAATGTGTTTTTTAATACATGATAAATCGCATGAAAAAAATGGGAGGTATTTATTTGGTCTCAGTATAAAATCATAATCTATCTTATTTAGTAATTCTACATGGATAGAATAATCAAGTACATCGATATACGAGAAACCGCCCTGAAATATAAATTAGTGTGTATGACTGTATAGAAATGTACAGATAATATATGTTATAGTTTCAAAAAGAGAATGCAAGTGAGTAAACATACCTTATTGCACAATTATTGATAATGCACTGCGCAGTACTGGACTTCTACAGTAGTAATAACAATTGCCGATACGAAATGATAGATCAGCGGCCATTTTCAATGTTGTGATTAAATCATACGTCTTTAAACCTTCTCTCGAGCAGACTTAGTTATGTTTTGAACTTAAAAGGAGAATTGGAGGTTTGTGATGAAGATTAAAAGCCTAGGCCGAAGACGTAAGGATTGAGAACGAGTTGAAGGCACACTGTTTTCTATACTTAGGATGACGATGTAAGAGGCATAGGACCTTTATGCTGGTCCTGCGGTTAACGGTTATTTCTGGCAACAGTTCATTTTCTTCGTTGGATTCTTACCCATCGTCTATATACCGGTAAACGAATCATTGTCGGATATAAAAAAAATCAGAATATACTCAGAATGGTGTACATTATACGGACATATATATGCATATATGTATATTCATAAGTATATGTATGTGTTTATAAATGTGTGTGTGTACGTCTCTCTCTCTCTCTCTCTCTCTCTCTCTCTCTCTCTCTCTCTCTCTCTCTCTCTCTCTCTCTTTCTCTCTGTCTCTCTCTCTGTCTCTCTCTCTCTCTCTCTCTCTCTCTCTCTCTCTCTATATATATATATATATATATATATATGTGTGTGTGTGTGTGTGTGTGTGTGTATGTATGTATATGTGTATGTGTATACATATATATTTATATAATTACATAAAGATATACATATATATATATACATTTTTATGTGTAAATACAAATATATGTATATATACATATATATATATTAATTTATTTATGTATGAGTACTTGAATATATGAGTACATATAAATACACATATATATATACATATATACACATATATATGTACATTTATATATATATATATATATATATATATATATATATATATACACACACACACATACACACGCACACGCATGCACGCACGTCCACAAACACATACACTCAAACACATATCTTAAAGCGGAAATGACCTTTCCTGCTATCTTTTTCCATTGAAGAAGAGTAAACAGATAATAACAAAATAAATGCTTCAGAAAAAAAAAAAGATATTTATTACTACATAAAGAACTGTCACTGTCAGAGTTTAAGCTCCTCACCAAAATCGGCTTAGGTTAATTTCATCTGAATCCTCAATGTAATTTACTGAAGCTTTGTTGCACTGAACTCATACCTTGATGGAGTTAATCAGATTGAATTTCCAAATATTGTATTATCAAGAAATATTGTTATGACTGCCTTTACCAATTTCTGTCCTTTTTTTTATATTTGTTCGGCTTGGATTCTTTTATAAACTTTCCATTAAAAATCCATAACCTTCACACGGGGGGGAAAAAAAGGGAGAACATTCTCGCAAAGCCACAGACTTTCTGGCATAATGGCGGATGGGAGAATGCTCTTCGACAGGGCCCATGCATTTTGGATACGAAATCGGCTATACAGAACTTATTCTTCGTCCGAGTTTTACGTCAAAACAACTTTTTTGATATACAGATATAGATACGCATACTTATATATTTGCAACTTTTTGATATTCAGATATAGATAATTGTACTTCAGTAGTTACACGTCAAAATAACCTTCTGATATATAGATACCTACATTTCCCTTGCGTTTATGTTGTTTAATTATATTTGTATTTTGTATATCATAATGGAATTATCTTTCTTACTTTGTCATTGTTAACATGAACACTTTTATTAGTCAGGTTGGAAAACAATGCAGTTACAAATACATTTTATTTACGTATAGAAACATTGCTATACAAATCATGAAAGTGCGTGAATATAATAATTTCATATTAAAGCATCAACGTAAAGTGCAGGATAATGGCGTGTATTTCGTGATTCGTGAAAGGATGCATGATTTTTTTTTTTTTGCCATGGGTGTATAGGGCTTGTAGTAAAGCCCAACAAAAGCGTGATTAAAGACAGTGTCATAACATTGAAGAAAAAAATAAGATCTAAATCACATCTACACAGCTAAACTGTTTTTTTTTTTTTTTTTTTTTTTTTTATCTTACACTACGACTTCAACGGTGCTACCACATGAATAACAAAAAAAAAAAAAAAAAAAAAAAAAAAAAAAAAAAAAAAAAAACAGAAGACAACACCAACAAGAGTGACTCCCTTACGACTACCAAGAACCTCTCGGCTGAAAGGCAAGGGTTCTTTCGCTCCGAGAGAAAATGCTCAATCGGTTCCTGGAGTCTTGCTTGGTTCCATCCTTGTGTTGACTGAACTGTGATGATAGGAGGTCCAGCAAGGTCACAGATATTGCTTCCTTCTCCTTTAAGAATAATTAAGCGTGTGGGGGAAGAAAAAGGTTTGCGTATTTTATACATATTCTCGATTTACACACCACGGATTAAAAGAACATGGCTACGTGTCCCGTCAAGTAGTGTTCATTTTTTTTTAAAGATTTGATACAGAAATTGCATGCCATGTGTGAGGGGTTCGCTGTTTTTTTGGCACTGGAGGTCCATAAACACACCTAGAATACCAGACAGAACTGATGATGTGAGTTATCTATATACAGTGATGGGGATGTATATTATCTGTTGACACGGTGAACACTCGCGCTCCATTGGAATCTCTCAAGCCCAAACCTGGAACCACTAACTTTGGCAGCATGTAAGATAAGGTACAAAAATCATGAACTGTACGGCTGAAAAGGACACATCGCCGTAACGACTTTTATCGCGCATAATAACAACTTGTGTGTGTGAACTTTGTACATCATACGTTCAAGTAACGCCGCGTGGTCCTTATGCTCGAAAATTCGGTCGGGCTTCGAAGCTCTTCACTATGGCTCCCGAAGACACTTATTCCTCCGTACAGCCTTGGAACAGTCAGACCAAAGCCTAGGACGGGACTAGTTTCATAATCACTGACCCGAAGTCCGAGATGAAAGTCGTGGAGAGAAGAAAAGCCCGTCGAGAGGGACTTTCAGAGGAGGCGATTGCAGCAGAGAATGAGCGCTGATTGTTGGATGTCCTCAAGTCTGGCAAGGAGGGGCTCTTGTGGCGTCTAAGAGATTAAACACTTATCTTTGGTCTTCTTATACTGGTTGATTATTGTTAATTTTTTTCTTGAGGTAGCTTGCATTTTCTTCTTGACACATAAACAGGGAGAGAGATCAGTGCACGGGACCCCCTTAAAAAAAAAAACTTGAAACGAATCTTTTCGTAAAGTACAAGCTATAATGACAGTTGGGACATAAGTCGGCAACAAAATAGACTACATAAATAGGAATCTTATTATAAATATACCGTCAAAAATGAGAGAAAACAAACAACCATTCTCTGCTAAATCGTCCCTAAGTCCTCCTCGATAATTTCAACCTCAGGCTTCGGGTCCGCCTCGTCTCAGGTTCCCGGCGCAGGAGCGGTGAAGGACCCGCCTGACGACCGCAACTTCCTGACGGCGATGATGACGAGGGCGACGAGGAGGACGATGGCGATGAAGGCGAGGATGACGCCCGTCACCACGGAGGCATTGGAGCTCACCACGCCCAGGACGATGGCTTCGTTTTCCTCTGCGTGGGGGGAAGGGGAAGGAAAAGGCTCAGAGTTGCGCTGATGCGGAAAAAAATATATATATTTTATGGTGTTAGGAATAATCTATACTAATTTAATATCTATTAACACCTGATAACAGCCTAATCTAATATCTGAGAACATCAAATAACAACTTAATCTAATATCTAATAACAATCCACTCTAACATCTAATAAAATAACAACCTAATCTCACATCTAGTAACGTCAAATAACCTACTCTAATATCTAATAACGACCTAATCTAATATACAACAATAACAATCTAATACAAAGGCTCTAATAACAAAAACAACACCTCCAGCAACAACAATAACAACAAAAACTCAGAGGACACCCACGCCACCCGATGAATTCGTCCTTGTTCTGAGACTCGAGCCAGGCCATGAGAGGCTGGAAATACTCGAGAATAGGTCCTGCTTCTAGACTGTTGGTGCGGCCGCTGGTGAGCACGGAGAGCGCCTCGGGCCAAGGGCGAGACTTGCCGAGGGAAAGGACGTTCCTGCAGGAGGGGAAGAGGTAGAAGTAAAATAATAATAATAATAATAATAATAATAATAATAATAATAATAATAATAAATAAATAATTAAAATAAAAAAATAAAAAATGATAGAATGTCATCTGATTTTGGTAAGAAAAATATTTTGTTCCCGTATGGTAAATGTGCTACAAGTAATAAACTGTGCGTTTAAGGAACTGTCTGTAAGGTACGTGGATACTACAATTAAATGCTATGCATGTCCAACTGTAATAAGAACTTTCACTCCCGTAATCCATTGAGAAAAAAATATGCTAATTTTGCTGAATGTGGGTTATTTCTTTCCCTCTTTTCCTCTTTTTGTTTCTCTCCTTTCACTTTCCCTCTCTTTCTCTCAAAATGAAAAAATAAATGTTTAAATATATGTACAAACAAACACATAGATAAATAATTAAAATTAATGTAATGGGTAAAAAACGAGTTATAAGTAAATGATTAAATATATGAGTAATATGTAAAGAAATGAATAATCAAGTGAGTGATTTTGGTTGTGAATAAACAAGTGATGAATGAGTGAATAATTGAAAAATAATAACTGAAACTAATAAAAAATAAAGGAACAATGTGTAAATCGATCAATAAATAAATACGTAATGAGTATGTCATTAAAAAATATATGAATAACTATTAAGTAAAAAAGAGCAATAAATAAACAAATTAATAAGTTAGTGTAATGAGTAAATAAATGTGTGATGAGTAAGTCACTGAAAAAAAAAATGTGAATAACTATTAAATAAATAAAACATTAGAAATGAACAAATTAATGAATAACTAAGTGTGTATTGAGTAAGTCACTGAAAAAATAAAATGCGAATAACTATTAAATCAATAACAAAATGAGCAATGAATGATAAATTTGTGATGAGTAAATAAATGAGTAATGGGTAAAGCAATAAACATACGAGGAAACCAAACGCAACAGACAGACTGACCTCAAGAGCCTCCCAGCTTCGGCAGAGCGGTAGATGTTGCAGTGGTGGAGCGGGCCCGTGTGTCCGGCGGCCTTGCAGAGCTCAGCGTGGAACTGGAATTGCACGATGAAGCTCACGAAGTACCTGGAATCAAGAAAGAATCGTGTTATTTGAATATTATATGTCTTTTTTTTCCCAGTAAATTTTCTAAGATTGATACAAGATAATGTATTTGCAGGGATAGTTTGTTCATCGGCAGTGCTAACATGGTGAGGAAGGAAACAGTTTTATCAATAACAAGAACAATTTTTATCAATAACAAGAACACTGCAGCTCCTCGTGGAAAAAAATCATCATCAAGAAGTCTGTCATGAAGTGATATACAAAGGTCATTATACCATCTGACCAACACACGAAGACAAGGAAGAGAGGAAAAAGTAACAAAAGGAAGCACAAGGAACCAAGAAGATGCCACAGAGGACTAAGAAAAGACCACACAGAACCACGAAGACAAAACGCAGAACCAAACAGGCAGCACGCAGAACCAAGCAGACGCCACATAGAACCAGACACCATACAGAACCAAGCAGACATCACGCAGAACCAAGCAGACGCCACATAGAACCAGACACCATACAGAACCAAGCAGACATCACGCAGAACCAAGCAGACGCCACATAGAACCAGACACCATACAGAACCAAGCAGACATCACGCAGAACCAAGCAGACGCCACATAGAACCAGACACCACACAGAACCAAGCAGACATCACGCAGAACCAAGCAGACGCCACATAGAACCAGACACCACACAGAACCAAGCAGACATCACGCAGAACCAAGCAGACGCCACATAGAACCAGACACCACACAGATGCCCTATTATGAAAACCGTCCCACCGCGAGCTCTTACCTCACGTAAGGAACATTAGCCGGGATGTGGAACTTGGCGCCGGGGTCGAAGTCATCCTCGTCCCTCAGTAAGGGCGCAGACACACCCTGGTAGTTCACCCTAAGATCCCACCAGCGGCTGTTGTACTCTGACTCACTGATTTCTCCGCTAAACACTTCCCAACGCCACTAAGGAGGGCGAGACGTAGGGAGATTAATTTCACTTGGCATCACAAAGCAACGTGCAGTGAGTTTTGAATGTATATTTTCATGAAGCTTGGCATATGAAAAAAGAATATGGACTAATTATATCAATTTTAAGTATAGTTAGCAACAACTGATTTAGGTTCTCTGTAAATTAACACGCCAGACAAGTCCCCAAACTATATCTACTCAGCCATTCTCCATTCTTCATCCCCGACGCACCTTGTCCACGAGATAACCGAACGGCAGGAAAGCGATCTTGTCCAGCGCCATCGAGAAGAGGAAGTTGATGTCGTTCTCGAAGGAGTCGTCGACGTTGGCGAGGAGGTTGATCTCCTGAAGGTGCGAGGGCGTGGCGGCCGAGAGGGCTAGGACGTCGCCCACCGCTTCGTGGAAGGCGGGGTTAGCACCGTCCCTGTTGGCGGAGGTTGCGAGAGGTGAAGGTGGTCTTTGGAAGCGCACTTTTTTTATGCAGGAGGAATTGGGTGATTACACTATGGGGAAGAGACTGTGGGAACCATATATACATGAAGTAAACTAAAGATAATAAACTCCTATTGCAAATATAAGAGGAAACATGAACTCACTTACAATTCGTGTCTCTCATTACATTTCCGAAAAACACGAACAAAAACAAACTCAGTAACGTGAGTACGAAAGATGAAATGGAACACGGGAACGCTAAGAGATGAACAATACACAATAAACGTTTCGATAGAAATATTTGAATTGTCCGATTATCTATTCCTATCCTATTGTGACTGAGTTTCATTTCAAGAAAACACCAAGAATGGATTTTTTTAGCTTCATGAGAGCTTTGGACGCGATCGACTGCTTATCTTATCTTCCTTACCTGAAGATGAAGGGCTGGTTGCGATACTGGAGATCATACTGGATGTGACCCATTTCGTGGTGCGCTGTTATAAGGTCTTCCATCGTAATTTGGGTACATTGCTTGATTCTGCAATGCAAGTCAATAAGTAATCGTTTCGTTTCAGTGCACTTGGCAGAAAGGAAAATAATTGCACACAGAATCTCAGCATGAAATCATGAAGCTCTTATGTTACTTTATTTGTTGGTAAAGAATTATACGAGACAACAGTCAGTTCTCATTTCTCAAAAAATAGATAAATAAATAAATGAAAAAAATAAAATAATAAATAAATAAAAAAACAAAGAAAAGAAAAATAAATGTCACCAACCTGTAGTCTATACCATTGCAGAAATCCCAAGCGGAAGCGTGACAGATAACATCTCTATCAGTGGGCTTAAAGAGGAGAGACTTCTGCCAGAAGGCCGAGGGCATCGGCTCGAGCCCGAGAGAGACGAAGAAGGACTCTGATAGTCGGAATATGTCGAAGGGCGAATATCCCTGGCGACGGAGGGTGTCGGTCACGTCCACGCTCAGGCCGTTTGGGGTAGGGCACAGTCAGGTCCATGA
>NC_061849.1:30894292-30899292 GCF_019202785.1 Penaeus chinensis | reverse complement strand
ACGGGGATGAGATTTGGGAAAACTAATGATAAGGGTCTGGGGCTTCGGTACAGGAAACGGGCTATACAAGGTTTTTGATAAAGAAAAACAAGCTGTGATGTTATGTGAAAATAATGACGTGTAAATCTGGGGCTGTGACAGTCTGTCAGGAACAGCTTGCATGACGTGTTGTAAAAAAAGCGATAATTATTTCCTTTCTTTTATGAGGACTATAAGTGGCATCATGATTATAAGACTATTCATATAAGATTATATTCACAATAAGTCGTCATAATTATTTTTTTTCATTCTCATTTCATAGTAGATGATCTATAAACCATAATGTACTGTATATACTAATTTCATTAACTTAAAATAATCATTTGTCCCGTTATTGAAAAGGTGTGAAATTATAATTATGTTTTTAGTCATTAACGAATTCCACTAAAATTATCCCGCACCCTCCGTCCGTGACGTCACAATGGCGGCAACTTAGGCGGGGGAAAGAAACAATACGATTCAACACTTTCAAGGAGCCAGCAAGTGTCACCTTGAGAAAATGTCGTTGCACTGTTATGGCGACGTTTAAAACTAGCAGACCGTCTGGTGTTTAGTTCAACAAGGGTGTGACGTTAATCTGATTATGCTGCACGCACGCATACGGATAAATGTATGTAGCCAAAATTCAAACTCGAAAGAACACGCACGCAAACAAACTACAAAATATGCACATTTTCGTGCACACACACACACACACACACACACACACACACACACACACACACACACACACACACACACACACACACACACACACACACAAACACACACACACACACAAACAAATACACACACACATACACATGACACGCATCATGGTAATGCCGAATAACTTGGTACAAAGGTACAAAAGGATACACGCCAAAAAGGACACGATCTTAGTCACGCCCGCTTCGCACCGCATCCACAAGCCGCCCCCGTAACGCGAGCTCTTTAGGATGATTGTCGAAATCCGCTCGTTTTTTTCAATGCGAACGTCGCCATTAGCCGCGCGTAATCGTTGAACGAGGGTCACGAGAAAAGGAAACGGACGCGGCGTTTTGGGCGTCGGCCGCCTGGGACAACACAGGGACTTGTGCGAAAGCTCTCATAGCGGCTTCGGGTGGAGCAGACGAATTAATCTCTCCATGAACAACAATGGAGTGTATCACAAGGCATTTTATTTTACATGGTCGTGCACCCCAAGGTCAGCATTGTGAAACTGTGATTGGTTTTTTTCTTTCTCCTCTTTGGTGAATATTAAAATTTCCCACCTGGAAAAAAAATCAGCAAGATGATATTTTCATATAGTTTTCTCTTTGCATCGACATCGGCAGTTTTAATGGTATTATGAATGCCATGCCTATATTTCATAGTATTTCTCTATTTAACTTTCATTCACCGCGTTACAAATAATGATCAGTATAAGTGTTATACAGTGGTATTTAAAAAAATATATATTTTCATATAATTTATGACTATTTTCAAGGAACTGCTTTCTTTTAACTAAGTATTTTTTGTTATAGTGACGGTACACTATTTTATAATCATGGTTCTTAGAGCTTGGGCGTCGAGGCAAAATCCTATAAAACGCTTTATGTCTTTTCCTGGGTGATCGCGAGTCAAAGTGCTTATTTTTCTACATTACAACCTGTTGCGCCCTTTTTACGTTTCCATACTGCACTGTGCTCCTAATTTGGACAAGCCTCAAGAATTCATAACTAGATTAGATAAAGATTCTTCAGTTATATGTGCTTTTAGCGTATTATATTGTAGGGGTAATTACTACTTAATGATCTCGCATTCTTTGCTTCAAACTACACAAACCTGCCTGAAGTTACCACGGCATTGGAGAAAAGAAACAAACCGTTGTTTAATATTATGGCATTTTTAGAGATCATTGTGGATATGACTCAGATTTTAGGCAAGTGAAAATACAGAATTAGGGAAAAGGATATTTTCAAAGTTTTTGGAAGGTATGCATTCAGACACCATGGCAAAATTAATATCTATCAGCAATAATAATATATATCCAGGGACATCTACACCTGTTACGTCAATAGAAGTGGAAAGATCATTTTCGATGTTCAAAACTCTCCCTATCGGACGAAGGACATAGGTACAGATTTGAAAACCTCAATGAAAATAGGTTATTTTTTGTAACCAGTCTTTAACAACATAAGCTTTTTTATTTGTTTGTATTCATAGGTCTCTAGTTTGGTTACTTTTACGTAAAGCTGTACATCTTTAAAATATTTTATTCTTAATTTCAGAACTGCTCTGGGAATAAATGCTGTCTGCCTATTTCGTCACTTTATTTTGCCCTTTCGCCTACCTAATTTGTATTTTTTAAGTACCTTGAATTTTTTTCGTTATTATACGCATACAGTAATTACGTATCGAATAAAACCTTAAATTTATGTGGAATAACAACATAACTATTATCTTTTACTGTATTAAAAAAAAAAAAAAAAACATTTAATTCATTTAATTTTCTTTCTACAATTCCTCTTCATACTAAAATTATTTTTGCAATGATAATAAGTAATCGGCATTCTTATCACTATTATCGTTATCACAATCGGGAATCCTTACGTATCTTAAATTTAGAATAATATTTTAATACACTAATGATAATTATCATTATAATTATAGTAACAGTAATAATTATAATGTAAGAACAACAGCAACAACAATAATGATGATAATGATAATGATACTACTACTAATAATAATTTATAACAACAACAGTAATAATGAAAATGATAATGATACTACTGCTGCTAATAATGATTATAATAATAATAATAATAATAATAATAATAACAATAATAATAATAATAACGATAATAATAATACTTATTATTATTATCATTATAACAATAAGAGTAACAATACTAATCATAATAGTAATGATATCAACAGAACACTATTATTTGTTGAGAGGAAAAGTAAAAGACTAAGAAAATGAAAACAAAAGTAAACTACAGGAAACTCCGCCCTATATTTTTTTTTGTGTGTGTGTGTTATCTCCTGAAAATCAAAATATTTTCATCTCAAATCTTGCATCATTATATACCGAAGGAAAAAATCATCACGGAGGTTTAGGTTAACACGACAGATTGATTGATAATTACCGCCCTTGTTTTAATTATGCCATATACCGTCCATTTTTATTATTATCATTATTATTATTATTATTACTATTATTATTATTATTATTATTTGTACCGTAATTAACATCATTAATATTCACAACTTTACCTTTCTCCTACCCTCCCCCCCTCTACACTAAAAAGAATGGCGACAGGGAAGAACGTCACATTAGCACATTGTCAAAGTCGACCGTGAATTATATAAGAAAAAGAAAGGAAAAGGTTTTAGTCGTATTGTACTTCCATGCCATTGAAGTGAGGGAAGGGGGAGTGGGGGAGGGATGGGCTGGGGGGGGGGGAGGGGAAGAGAGAGGCGGGGGAAGGGAGTAAGTGCGAAAGGAGGAAGGAGAGAAGGTAGGAAGAGAATATGTGAAAGGAGGAAGGTGGGAAGGGAGGAAGGGAGTAAGTAGGAAAGGAGGAAGGAAAGATATAGAATGAGGGAAAGAATAGAAGGGAGGAAGGGAAGGGGAGACAGAAGAAACAGGGACTAAAGAAAAAGAAAGGGAAGGAGAGAAATTGGTATGGGGAAAGTGGCAGGAGGGAAGAAAGGAGAAAGGCAGAGAGGAAGGCAAGTAATTGGGAAGAAGAAGGGAGAGATGGAGGAGGGAAGGAAGATGGAAATAGGGATGAATGAAAAGGAGATAGAGAGACATCGGGGAAGAAAGGAAGAAAGTGAGGAAAAAAAAGTAAGAAGGGAAGATAAAGAGAGAAAAGAGAGAGAAAGTGAAATGGAAGATGGGGAGACGGCAGAAAATGGTGGGATGTAAGACGAGGGAAGAAAAGTGGGAAAAGGGGAGATGCGAGAACGAGTGCTATTTTTTTTTTTTTTTTTTTTCCCAAAGCGAGACAGGAAGTTGCTACAGAGAGAACTGATATCAAGCGGCACTTCACACTGGATACAATACTTATGTTGTCCTTGACCAGCTAACGACGAGGGGTATGGGGAGGGGGAGAAGGGGGTGAGGGAAAGGGGGGGTGGAGGTCAAGAAGTGAGAGGTAGAGAAATTGAGGGTGATGAAAAGAAGTAGAAAAAGAAGGAAAGTGAGAGATAGAGAGAGAGGGAGATATATATATAGAGAGAAAGAGAGAGAGAAAGAGAGAGAGAGAGAGAGAGAAAGAGAGAGAGAGAGAGAGAGAGAGGTGGGGGGGGGGGGGGTCTGGAAGAGTAATTAGATTTAATTTATTTTTTATTATTATTATCATTATTATCATTATTATCATTATTATTATTATTATTATTATTATTATTATTATTATTATTATCATTATTATTATTATTTTTAGGAAAACATATAAAAGACAAAGGGACTTTTTTACACATAAATGATAGACCAAATAGAATGACAATAAAAGTATTCTTAGTTTTCAAAGAAAAACGTTATAAAACATTACAGTCCTGATATACGGTACGAATATAATGCAGTATGTGGCTTGTATATAAATGAATACTCCGCTAAGACCTGACTTTTATATCAAACACAAATATATCTAAAAGAAATATCGAGTGAAAAAAGCTAAACAAATATTCTATCCTAATAAAACAACGGATAACGAGCGTAACGGAAGAATCTAATTACCATCACCGCAATCCTACTAACATCAAAGATATACATGCAAGTATTACCTTCGTTAATTAGATATTCATAGCAATTGTCTATCTAGCCGAAACTTTAGTACGATAGATACGAAATGGCCATTATAGACAAATAAATCTGAATGTAAAGCCGTAAGATAAATTGCCTGTTTTCTCTGCGGTTGACGCGAAATAAAAGTAAATAGATAAAAAGTAAAATAAAATTAAATAGATAAGTAATAAGAAAATAAATA
>NC_061849.1:30876792-30886792 GCF_019202785.1 Penaeus chinensis | reverse complement strand
CTTGGAATCCAGTTGTGAAGATATTTCTTTGGCGTTTATGTGTGGGATCTTAAGTAAACGAGTCTACCTGTTGGGAATATAAGATGCCATTGATGATCCTGTGTGTGTGTTTGTGTGTGTGTGTGTTTATGTTTGTGTGTGCGTACGTGCGTACGTGCGTGTGTGTGTGTGTGTGTGTGTGTGTGTGTGTGTGTGTGTGTGTGTGTGTGTGTGTGTGTGTGTGTGTGTGTGTGTGTGTGTGTGTGCGTACGCGCGGTCATGTGACTGTGTATAGGTCAGGCAGGAATTGACCGCTCACGCTTCAGCCATAAGGGTCACAATCGCGTGTAAAAGTCTTCGTTGCCAACTACTCAAACCTCGCTGTTGCTATGCAGTAACCTTCCCTCTTTCCAACGAAAAAAAAACAACTCAAATCAAATGAACAGAATTTTTATCTTGCGAACATCTAATGTCAATCCAAGCGATCGCACAAATTATTATGAGAGAGAGAGAGAGAGAAAAAAAAAAAAAAGCAAATCGGCCGAGAGAAGAAAGTATTCAGACAATAAACAGGTTTGCCGCCGACTCGGGTATTCCCCGATTTCCCCCGACCTGTCTTTTTTTTTTTTTTTTTTTTTTTTTTGCGGGAAGGAGTTTCTGTCGGGGGAATGGGGGGGGATGGGAATGGGGGATGGGGGAGGGGGGGATGGGAGAGGGAGGGGGAGGGGAATGGGGGAGGGAGGAGGAGGGGGATGGGAATGGAGGAGGGAGGAGGAGGAGGAGGAGGAGGGGGATGGGTCTGGGGGAGGGAGGAGCAGGAGGAGGATGGGAAGGGGGTAGGGAGGAGGAGGGAGAGGGAGGGGAGAGACCACGTCAAAATCATCCGTCTTTTTTTTTTGAAGGTTTAAAAGACCGATTCACTGATTTGTTACATACGTTTTCTTTCCATTGTATCTGTCATTTACGTATTAATCAGGAAATCTAGCTTAAAATTCCTACCATTAGAAATGCCTGTCGAGGTGAGAGGTGTTCACGTGAGGTTAGAGAGGAGAACCGGGTAAAGGAGCGGGGGGGGGGGGGGGTTACTTGCAACATGCATGTGCGTATGCCTGAGTACTCTGGCTCGGGAGTGGGTTAATTTCGAATAAAATGCTACGTTTTTTTTATTATTAGAGAGTGGTCAGCTGGTTGTGTGAATTATTCTGAATTAATTATTATATACAGTTCGCATTTACTTACTGTCTGGTTGATTTTCACTGCGTAAGTAACTCTGTCTGTTTGTCTGTCATTGATTATTTATTTCTCTGTCTCGCTCTTTTTTTCTTTCTCTCTCTCTTCCTTTCTCTCGTTTTCTCTACCTCTCTTTCACATACATAAAAGCAACTATTTATTTTTCTAATGACTTCATCTTAGCACTTATGGAAATAGTGATGAAGCCTATACCAATACTCGTGTTGCAATGCACTCGGGTCAATGCAGACTCCGTCTTATTTGCAACGCCGAATAAGGATATGCATATGTTGCAACTTAGGCATAGACTAGTACCTTCACACAGTTAAAATTTTTGCATTAAACTTTCTTCCTAGCCTCTGTCTCAAACAATTTAATACTGATTTCAATTTCCAATTTCATTGATAACGAGCAGGAACGATAGGCCTATCCGGGTAAATGGATGACTTGGGCATTTTTATTTTCCTCGTGTCATCCTGCCCACCTGGTTCGGTTCGAGGCGCGATACACTTAAGGATTCGGTATTAGGAAGAAGGGATTATTTTCTGTTCCTGGGCTTTGGGGAATTCCCTCCCCCCCTGCCCCTCCCTCCCCCAGCCCCTCCCACTCTCGAAGGTTGCGCAAAGGGAAACATCCGTTTTTTTTGTTAAACCTGTGCGCGTCACGGTTAATTTTAGTTTTATCATTATCCGTCTCAATGTGGCTAATGTTGTTATGGTTTGTTAGGATATTCTACGTAATGAATGTGTTTAAAATGCAAATCCGATATATTCTTGAGAACTTTATATTTGACATCCCTGTCGCAGGACACGGATACACAGAGATACAATTTAACTATTATGAAAAAGTAATAGAGATACAGCAGGTGTCCAGTTTTTAGAAAATAGAGTTACAATTCATAGACAATATTTTGATCCTTTGCCCGAATGTTATCTTACGTGTTGTACTGGCAAATACTAATCTTAGAGAGCTTTTTTTTTTTGTAATTTCACCTCTTTAGTTCTTCTGAGAATGAAATGTAATTCGACGAAGAGATATGTGGTCGTTCATAAATAGTTAGTTCGTGATTCGTAGGAACCAGCTGCATTTGCATAGAGAACATGCCGTTCTGTACATGCGGATATTCGTTTTTATTCATTTATGAGTACATATGCTTCTTTCTCTCTCTCTCTCTCTTATTACTGATATCATTCATGCTTTATGTAAGTAAAAACTGTTCAAGTTAAATCTATTTCATATATGTCCTGTAGTAAAGTTCTGAGTTTAATCTCCATGATTCATGTTAGTGTAAATAATATAGTAATCTGTAATAATTATATGATATGCGGTAATATATAATTTTCTTCTTTTGCTGTAGCTTTGTCCCATTCTGGTATGGTAATATATAATATAATATAATAATATAATATATGATACGTAGAATAACTATATTTATAATGGTATGCTATATAATTATCATAATATCATTATCAAAGCTATTTGTATTATCACTATTGCTTACTGAATATCTACTTAAAAGAATATATCGCGCTACAGAAACGAATATACATATATATATATATATATATAATTTTTTTTTTTTTCCCCTAAAAAACTAAACGGAAGCGTCATATCAAAATACAACGTAAAGAGACTACTGTTCGATAAAGGTTAAACATAATGGCATAACTGTTTATTCGTCTAGAATAATGAAATTGACATATTTCTCCCTTCCTTAAAAAACATATTTTATTAATTTCAGAAAACATTTTAGGAAAATCAATGCATATCTTACCTGTAGAGTAAAAACAACTTTTGTTCAATATGCTGATGTTGACAATTGTATAAGAATAATAACAATGATAAGAACATCAAACATACCAGTGTATTGGACAACAATAATGACAACGATAGACGATGATGATGTCATTGATGGCAACGATGATCATAATTTCAACGACATTAAAAAGTCCAACAATAATAAAAAAAAAAAAAAAAACAGAAAGCAATCCCCACAAAATCACACACAACAACAACAACAACAACAATGAAGGGGGAAAGAGGTGCGCCCAATAGGTTAGTCACCACTTCCGCCCAAGGGAACTAAGCCCAGTTATGGAGTAGGAGGGATAAGGAGGAGTGAGGAACAGCGGGGAGTGACGAATAATGGGGAGTGAAGATTTGGGGCTGGGGGCTCAGGAGTAAGAAGTGAGTGAGGAGTGAGGACTGGGGACTAATGGGAGACGGAGGCTGAGGGCGGAGGAGTGAAGGTTTATGACTGGGGACTCTGGAGTAAGAAGGAGTGAGGACTGGGGACTCTGGAGTAAGAAGGAGTGAGGACTGGGGACTCTGGAGTAAGAAGGAGTGAGGACCGGGGACTCTGGAGTAAGGAGTGAGGACTGGGGTCTCTGGAGTAAGAAGGAGTGAGGACTGGGGACTCTGGAGTAAGAAGGAGTGAGGACTGGGGACTCTGGAGTAAGAAGGAGTGAGGACTGGGGACTCTGGAGTAAGAAGGAGTGAGGACCGGGGACTCTGGAGTAAGGAGTGAGGACTGGGGACTCTGGAGTAAGAAGGAGTGAGGACTGGGGACTATGGAGTAAGGAGTGAGGACTGGGGACTCTGGAGTAAGAAGGAGTGAGGACTGGGGACTATGGAGTAAGGAGTGAGGACTGGGGACTCTGGAGTAAGAAGGCGTGAGGACTGGGGACTATTGAGGAAAGAGGACTGAGGGCTAAGAGGTGAGGAGTGAGTAATAATGAAGTCTGAGGATTTGAGGAGTGAGGAGAACCGGGGACTAGTGAGGAGTGAGAACTTAGGGCTGGGGACTAAGGAAACTGTGAAGACTGAAGGCCGGGGAGTGAGGATTTATAACTGAGGATTTAAAGGGATTAAGTACCAGGAGGACTAGGGACTGATGTCGGCTAAGAGAGAATGGATAATAAGGACTTAGATCTGAGGAGTAAGGACGACCAAGAACTAGGATGACTGGGGACCGATGACGACTTAGGAAGAAGAGTGAGGACCAACGACCACGAAGAGTGCGAAGGACTGAGCGCTGATGACTGACGAGGATTAGGAGAGATTAGAAAGATGAGGACTGGTGAGGACTAAGGGATTTATGAGGACTAAAACCACGAGCAAGGAAGAGGCTCTGTGTGGGCGCCTCGCAAGTAGCCACGCCCATCCCTCCGTCAGGCAGGATGAGATTTGATAGAGTTGATGCTTCCTCTCGATTTTCTTATATTTGTTTGTTGCTTTTGTTTTCTTTATTAATTCGAATGGAATGAAGAGTGTAAAAAAATAGAAAATATATATTACCTTATCTATCTAATTATCATTGCTATTATAATTTTTATTATTACACAATCACACACATTATTGTCATAATTATCATAATAATTATCGTTCTCTTTATCATATCATTATTTTGTCTTTGATATTATAATTATCATCATTATTATTACTGGTATTATTATCATTATTATTAATTAGTTATTGTCATGATTACCACTGCTATTATCATTACTGTTATTATTATTATCATCAACATCATCGTTATTATCATCATTATTATCATTTGATTCCTGCAGGTTCCTCAGTGAATTAAAGAGACAGGTTGTTGTTGAATTTAGAGTAATATATGATTCATGTCTCGACATTTCGTGACGAGGAAATTGTGTAAGACATGATGCTACGCGTGACGTCATCAGGGAGACCATTGTTCGAGAAGTAGCGAGAGTTCGCGAGGTTTCCCGAGATTGTGTAAGCAATCTGAGATCAGATTTTGATGTCAACAAAGAGTCTAGAGTGAATATTTTCGATGAAATATCTTTCTTTTTTTTCTTCCATGTGTATGGGATCTTAATGACATCTGTGACATTGGAGAAAACAAACCGAAAAAAAACATTCGTTCTGTTTCTTTCATGTGTCAATCACTTGTGACGAAACAAATGACCTTTTGAAATGAATGCGTTGTTGTTCTGCTCCACTTCATATACATGTAACCTAACAACATCATCTTTATGTATCATTCAGCTCCCTCTCTACCGTGCAAATAATCCTAAGGAAACACAATTTCTTCATAATAGGCCTAAGCTCCTCGACATATTAAAAAATCGTTAAATCAAACAATAGATGAATAAATAAATTAGATAATACATAGATCATTCCGAAGGGTTGGGGGAGGGGAGAGGGGTAGAGGGGTAGAGGGGGGAGGGTTGAGATTTCTCCTTGACGGCTGACAACTGTATCTGTCAATCATCTGATAAGCGATTTGGTTGCTGTATAATATCTATTGAATATGGAGTATTTGTATCAAGTTGATGACGATATGATCGTGCTGCGGGCATTTCGAATTCCAGAGCCGGGTCTCTCTTCAGTGTTCGCTGTTATTTCTAATTCAAAGTTATATTCATTTATTTTATAAAGTCAGAGTAGTTATTAATCTCGAAACTATACTTATCTTCAACCAATTAAAAAGTTTAAAACTATACACATTGTTTATTTTCTAAAATTCAAAGTGATACCTACTCCTCATTTCTCTTTCATTAAAAAATGCAACTTGCAACACTCTCGATGAACAACACGAATCAAAACCATTAAAATATCCAACTTAAAATCACACCCAGAGTAAAGCAAACAAAACATATATAAAAGAAATCGAAAAAGGTTTCAAAGCCAACCTTTAAGACAGCACATTAAGGCAGTACAGGCAAGTCTAAATTATGCAAGGTCAAAGGTCAACACGGTATAGAACCACAAGCCTCAAGTCAGGGTTTGGGGGAGGGGGGTCAGGGTGCGTGTGGTTGGGTGGGTAGGGGTGGGGGTAAAGAAGGGTGGAGGGAAAATGAGGGGAAAGGAGGGAGAGAGGGAGAGAGAGAGAGAGAGAGAGAGAGAGAGAGAGAGAGAGAGAGTAGAGAGAATAGAGAGAGAGAGAGAGAGAGAGTAGAGAGAATAGAGAGAGAGAGAGAGAGAGAGAGAGAGAGAGAGAGAGAGAGAGTGAGCGGGAGATAGATAGATAGAGAGAGAGAGAGAGAGAGAGAGAGAGAGAGAGGGAGAGAGAACTAACAAAAAGAAAAGAGTTGTGAAACAATGGCATCAAAGGGCGTAAAGACTGAACAAATCCAAACGACATACTCTATAAACACGATCAAAATTACCAATCCAAAACAAAAATGGGGTAGAGAGAGAGAGGGAGGGAAGTGACTGAGATGGAGGGGTAGAGGGGAGATAGTAGGTATGAAGATCAGGTAGGGATGAAGATGGGAGAAAGGAATGAGGAGGGAAATCAAAAGACAGGATAGAATGGATGAAAAGGAGGATAGATGGGTAAGGGAAAGAGAGGAGAGTTGATTGAAAGAGAGGAAGGGGAAAGGGAAGTGACTCCTGTTCTATTAACTCCGATTCTGTGATGGAGAACGATGCCCAAGGCGGAGGAGGTCTGTATATCTCTTGTCATTCCTCTTTAATAAACCCATTTTATCGGATGATTTGTATGCTGACAGTGATTTACTTCCTAACAGCGTGTGATCAACAGCCCGAGGCCTACACTGTAGAATTTATTTTAAGACATAAAGAAAACGAAAAAAAAAAAAAAGATTCGTAACGTTTCTAACACCCTAACGAACCCTCTTCAGACAAAACGAAAATTAAAAAAAAGGGATTTATTTTGTATTCTCCCTCGATTTACCATTCATCCTTGCTGTAGCTTTTTATCTTTTATTTTGTCTGTGTATACCATTACTGTTAGTGTAATTATCATTGAATTTCTTTAAGATTATTCTATGGCTGGGTAAGGAACGGCAGTCAACTCAATAACGAGAAATTGATGATTACAACGCTGGCGACTTTATCTAGGGTTAAATAATGATCCCGATATTGCTAATAACCAAGAACTCCAATAACGATAGGAATAATATTAATGTCCCCGAATAATATAAAAACAAATAAATACATGGATAAAATAAGGAAAGAATAACAATAGTACATTAAAAAAAAATCTAACAGAGCAGAAAAATACCAGCTTCAAGAAAACGAAATACCGAAAAGGGGGTTTATAGCTTTCCTAAAACCAGTCCCTAAAATAAACCGGTCGACTACACTTCCTTATCCCTTTATTAAGTGGTCTGAAAGTGGTGACTCAAGTAGTGAGAAGATTAAGGTGCTCAGAAGCTGCTCTTTTGCATGCTAAACAGTAGAGTCAAGAGATGCGCGCAATTTTTTTCGTGTTTTTTTCTTTCCGGGTTTCGTTTCCTCGCTCTCTCTCTCTCTTTTCATATTAATTTCATCTAGCTACCAAAACCCTTCACACAAAACAGAAATAAAACTCCCAGAAATCCACACAAGGAAGTCAAAACGATCCAGCGACGAGCACGAAGACCTAATCATACGCACCGAAGTAAGCACGAACACCAACACAGCCGTTCTCGTGACTTCCGTGATAGCGCGAGATACCACGAGACGGTACCGCCAAGGACGTCGCGCAGGGTGCATGCAAGTTGATGCATGGAATAGAATTATTGTAGCCTTCTTGGGGTAGCGAAAGGGGGGAGTTGGGTGGGGGGAAGTTGAGGAGGAAAGATGGGGTGGGGGTGGAGTGAAGATGGAGCTGAGGGAAGAACAAGAGATGAAGCAGAGATGAGACGAGCGGCGAGGAGAGAGGGTGGATCTGCACGGATCATCTTACAATAGGAAATATTTTATCTCGCTGTTTTCCTGTATACCTACCAATTTCTGCAAGTATTCATTAGCATAATATACACAACCACATATTTATCTGTAAAGAACATGAAAAACTATTATGATATGATTGCAGGTTTTGTAGAATGGCAAATATTTGTGAAATCTCTCCCTGCCAAATCTTCCCACACATAATTCTTATCATGAAGATTCAATATCATGATTATATTAACGCAATTGTCATTATTTACACTCTTGTCTCTTGCGCATGAATCAACGAAATGAAGCGAGAGGAGAACTTAACAAAGAATAGGAAGAAGGGTAACAAAGCAATTAAAGGAAATTAAATAAGGAAAGACAGGTGGTAGGAAAGAGTATCAGAATGGAAGAGGAAAGGGAATTAAAGAGAGAGAGAGAGATAGATAGAGAGAGAGTTATTTAGATAGATAGAGAGATAGAAAGATAGATAGAGAGAAAGAGAAGGCAGAGAAGAGAAGAGAAGATAAGAGAAGAGACAACAGAGAAGGCAAGAGAACCAGCAATATAAAACAAGATAAAAAAAAAAAAAAACGAAACAGGAAATCAAAAAGACATAAAATGAAGGACAAAAACCAAAAACAAGTACACAAACAAACACAAAACATGCGCACCCTCAACAAGACCTTGCCCGCAGCAAAGAGAATAATGCATTGGACTGTTCTGCAGTTATGCGGCGAGAGGGCGTGAAAGAACGGGGGAGGGGAGAGGGGGGAGGTGTGAAGGAAGTGGTGAGGGGGGTGGGGTGTGGAGGAAGTGAGGAGAGGGAGGAGGGATAGGTGTGAAGGAAGTGATGAGGGGGTGCGGGTGGGGTGAAGGAAGTGGGGAGGGGTGGGGATTGGGTAGAAGAAGTGGGGGGGGTAGGGATCAGGTAGAGGAAGTGGGGAGGGGTGGAGATGGGTTAAGTGGGGAGGGGGTGGGAGGGGTTAAGTGGGGAGGGGTGGGGATTGGGTAGAAGAAGTGGGGAGGGTGGGGGTGGGGTTGAGGAAGTGGGGGTCGGGGTGAGGAAGGGAGGGGGATGAAAGGAAACACATTGTGGCTTGACGATAGGCATGAAGGAAGTAGGAGGAGGGATAGGAATGAAAGACTTAAGGAGGCGTGCGTGCATTAAGAAAAGTGAAGAGCGGAAGACTGTGTAATGCGAGGAAGGAGAAGGAAGGAAGGAAGGAAGGAAGGAAGGAAGGAAGGGGAAGGAAGGGAAGGAGAGTACAGAGAAACATGGAACGAAGAGGGAGAAATGAAAGAATGAGGGAAAGGAAGAAGGAAGAAGAGACGTGAAGGAAGGAAGGAAGGAGGAGGGATGACACAATTAAGTCTCGGAAGAAGGCTGTGAAGGAAGATGAAGGAAGGAGATAAGAGAAGGTTAAACTCGAATATAGGTAGGTGCGAAGGAAGAGAAGAAGGGGGGGGGGTAGGAGAGATCTAAGGGGGGGGGGGCTGAAGAAAGAGGGAGAAGGAAGGAGAACGGACTAGAAGGGAGGTGATAGCGGCAAAGGAAGAGGGAGAAAGAAGAATGGACTAGTAAGGGAGGGGCGTAACGAAAGAGGGGAAAGGGATGGAAGAAAGGATAATTAAAGCAGAAGAGGAGGCGTGAAGGAAGAGGGCGAAGGAGAGAGGAAAACAAAGACTGAAGGAGCAGGAAAGTAGGGAGAGGGAAGAAATACAAATTCTGAAATCTGAAGGAAGGAAAGGGTGAGAGAAGGAATGACGAAGGAGGGAGAGGGGAGGAAGGAGAGACTTAAAGGGCGGTGAGGATGAATTAGATAAGATATGATAGGATGGACGAGGAGGAAGAGGAAAGTTAAGGAGAAGGACGAGGTGTAAGATTAACTTTGGAAGGATGTGCGAATCTGGAGAAACAATTATACATATATACGCGCACATATATAAATAAATAAATAAATATATATATATGCATACACACATATACATATATATGAATTTGCATATATATACACATGCATATATATATATATATATATATATATATATATATATATAAGGATCAGACGAATAATAAACCGAAATTTGATACATTTTGGTTTATTATTCGTCTGAAGAGGAATTCGCGAAGAGTTCGAAACGTTACGATTTTTTT
>NC_061849.1:30864292-30871792 GCF_019202785.1 Penaeus chinensis | reverse complement strand
GATCTGGCACCCCACTGGGAGGTTTATGTTGAGGATGCAGGACATTAAAGGGTTGAATAGGGCTGGACTGAGAACCCCACCCTGTGGCGTTCCATTTTCGAGCGGCATGTGCTGCGATAGGTGACCCTGGAATTTGACATTGGCAGTCCTGTTCCTGAAGTAGTCACCTATCCAAGCCAAGAGCTTTCCTCTGATTCCCTTCTGGATCAGGCTTTCCTGAATGGCAAGCGGACTTGCCAGTTCAAAAGCCTTCTCCAGGTCAAGGAATACCACCACAGCTGGGCCCTTGCTGATTGTGCTTAAGAGCGTGGCTAAGCTGTGTGCTGTGCCCATGCCCCTTGTGAACCCGTGAAGGTGTTCGTGCGGGGGTCCCGTTTTCCATTGAAGCCGGTTTAGTACCATCCTCTCAGCCGTCTTGGCCAGGCAGCTGAGCAGAGAGATGGGGCGGTACTTCCCTGGCTCCTTTGGTTTTGGGACAGGAACTATGGTAGCCCTCTTCCAACTCTGGGGTAGAGTGGAAGTTTCCCAGGACTTGTTGATGAGTTGCAAGAGTGCACGCTCACCTGCTAGTCCTAGGTGGGAGATAATGGGGTACGAGATCCCATCAGAGCCCGGGGCTGTGTTGGAACTGGTTTTATAGGCTTTCCTTAGTTCCCTCAGAGAAAAGATAACGTTTGAGTTATCGGGTTCGGCTGCCCTTTCTCTGATCTGAGCGTGTCTGTCTGGCTGTAGACGCTCTTGTCTTGCCCTCAGCTCGGCTGGCAGACTGTTGCTGCTCGTTCTCGCAGAGAACTCGTGCGCCAGTCTGTTAGCCTCTGCTTGGGGGTCGTGATGGGTGCACCTCGGGGCTGAGCGGCTGGTAGCTCGCTTGACCCGTTGCCACAGCTCTGAAAGGGTGGTTTGGTGGTCGAAGGACTCACACCATTCCAGCCACTTTTCCTGCCTGACTCTGTTGGCAGTTTCCTTGGCATCCGTGACAGCTTCCCTTAGGAGGGATAGGTTGTCAGGGGTTCTTTGCCTTCGGAATAGTTTTCGGCACATGTTCACCCTGTGGTTGACCTCCCTGATCTCGTCATTGAAGTACCAGGCGTCTTTGTGACTTCTGGACCCAGGCCGAGTTTTGGGTATGGTCTGTGAGGCTGCTTCATTAATGGCGTTTAGCAGGCTGGCTTCGAGCACTTCCACATTTTCGCTTTGTGGGGGATTGTTGCATCTCAGACAGAGGGCCAAGGCGTTTTGAAACACCTGCCAGTTGGCCTTGTCTGTTTTCCATCTTGGATTTGGTCTTAGGATTTCGGCTGGGCCAGCATCCATGAGGGTAGTTATAGTGCCGTAATGGTCACTTGTGACGGTCTCATCGACACACCAGCCAATCCTCCCCACCAGAGTCGCAGTGGCCAGGGTGAGGTCTAGGACCCCTCCTCTGACATGCGTTGGCTCTTGGGTGTTGAGGAGAGCGATCTCAGGGAATGTCTCTAGCACGTCAGCTATGTGATAGCCGGCCGCATCCGGTGCCCGGCAGGGAGCCAGGATGGGGTGGTGTGCATTGAAGTCTCCCCCTATGATCACTCGGTCGTGTGCAGCAGAAGCACAGACCTGGCTGATGTCTAAGCTTTGACAGCGTGGCCGGCTGTACACATTGTACAGTTTGAGGGGCCCCCCGGCCAGGTGAACCTCGACGACAAGGGATTCAACATCGTCTCCACAGTGCGATGCATCGGCTATTGCGGAGCAGGGGATTGTTGCTCTCACAAGGGTGATCAAGCCTCTCTTGCCAGGTGTTCGTGGCAGTGTGAAGGCATGGTACCCTGAGAAGCGAACAGTGTCCACTGTTAATGTCTCCTGGAGCATGACAATGTCAATGTTCCTTGATCGCACTACTGCTTGGAGAAAAGCGTTCTTTGCAGAGAAGCTATTGATGTTCCACTGTAGGATGCTTAGATGGTGTGTCATGATGTTACTCAGTGATAGTTACATCAGAGACATCGTCGGAGTCTGACAACTCCATTGCGAGGTCCTCGCTGGTTGAGGGCTCCTCGTCTGTTGTCAGGCTATCCTTGGGTCCACTGGGGGGTGGAGAGCCTTTGGTAGCTCTGACTTTGGTTGGTTCGGCTTTTCTCTCAGGCTTTTTCTTGGCTGGCCTTGCTGGCCTTGCCTGGGCAAGGTCAGCGTGATCTGGCTCTGGCTGCACAGATTCAGCCTGTTTTGGCTCTGCCTGTGAAGGCATGGCCTGGTTTGGAGTGGGGAGGGGAGTCTCGTCCTGGGGTGAGGGTGAGGCTGGTTTTTCTCTAGCCAGCTTTCTTCCCTTCAGGGCTGCGACAGTCTGGGTCATTGCCGTCATGGCGACCGAAACTGCCTTCTCGGCCTCCTCACTCGACCTCCCCAGGGCTGTTGCTACTGCTGTGACAACAGCAGTTAACAGGAGAGTCATATCGTCCTCGTCAAAGAGGAGATGATCATCTGTTGGGGAGGTTTTTGTGGTGCTCTTAGAAACTTTTTTCTTTAGTTTCTTTTTCTGCACCTTTGGCATTGTCGGAAACTCCTTTTTGTTGGAGACATCCGGTGTCGGCTGGGGGGCGGCTTCCTTCCTCTTAGGAGGTCGGGGGGCCTTTTCGCTTTTGTTCCTTCCCCAGACATGGGTGCCCGGTGGGGCAGGAACAAAGTCTGATCGGTTTTGAGCAACCTCTTGTCGCCTGAGGGCCGCCTTTTTCCTGACAGAGCAAGTCAGGCTCCAGGCATGATGCTTCTTGGCACAGTTGGGACATTTGGCTGTTGTGTCCCTCTTTTCCTCTTTGTATGCCTTGAGGCATACCTCTGTGTTGTGTGCCTTGCTACAGACACCACATTTAGGCTTGGCTGTACAGTTAGCCTTGTGGTGACCGTATTTCTGGCACTTGAAACACCGAAGTGGTTCTGGCACATACGTTCGAAGGTTGTAGGTGCCCCAGTTACCCAGATCAAGGGTAGTGGTTGGGGCACCTTTCATGGTCACCAGGACTTGCCTGGTTGGGGTCTTCCCTATCGACATTCGGGAAGCCTGCACGACCTGTGGGTGTGAAGCGATCAGCTCCACATCGTACGAGACTGAGAAGCCAAGTAGCACCATCTTGGTTCTCTTTTCCTCGGGACTTAGTGGTGAAAGACTAACTTTTCTCCCATCAGTTAGCTCCTTCGTTTCCCGGAGGAAATTTAAGGTAGCTTGATCTTTGGGCATTATGATCATGCCCTGATCTCGGGCGACCCGGATCGACAGCCGGATTTTCCGTTGCAACTCCAATGCCCTGACCAATTGGTAGGCATTGTCGAAGCCTTCGGGTTTAGCTGGCACTTTGAACTGGGTGAAGCGTTTAGGGGGTCCCGACTCTTCATCAGAGTCGGTATCCGGCCTCGGACGCTTCGGCCCGCCCTTTCGGCTTTCGGGCTTGTTTGAGGAGGCAGGAGCTGATGCGGCTGGTTCAGCCTGCTCTCCCCTCTCAGTCGGGGAGGCCGTCTGTGAACTCAGGGGCCTCCCTGGCTTAGCTGCTGGCCTGGAGAGGCCAGCTCGCGAGTCAAGATCTTTGACTATTCGGTGGACAGACCCATTGGCTTCGGTCTTGTCCACCTTAGCAGCAGGGGTGACAGTGTCATCCTGTGCTTGGGGCTTTCTTTTGCCACCGGAAGGCGCATATGCCTTCATGGTGACTACCGTGGTCTGGGCCTTGCGCGGTTCGTCAACTGTAAGTTCAGTCTGTGGGGGGTGTTTGATTGTTTTTTCCATGAATTGGTAAGTGCTTCATCCTCTCACGCCCCCACCCACCACGGAGTCCAACAAGGGGAAGCTGAGTGTCAGAATCAGTGTCTAACAGCAACAGGAGTGATGAGAGGATATACGCAGCCAATAGCCATTGTGACGGCACTCACGGACCATTGTGAGTGCCAATGGCGGCATGACTGCTTGACCCTAGCCTCCCGGGGGAGACCAGCCGATTGACCGTGACCGGGCCGGGATCAGGCCGCCTGTCTTGCTGGAATAGAGGACCAAAGAGGCGTGTTGCTAGCCGCAGGGCGTACTCGTTCACGGCATCGCTCAACCTCCAGGACTCCCGTCTCCACAGCGCACAAGGCTGCCACGCACGGCAAACGCGTGGGTAGGTGTAAACCCCTGGGGAGAGACCAGAGGGGATGCCCTTCCACCTACGATACATCATTGTTTGGAGCCCTTTTGCTCAGCCCTCTGAGGCAGCCACCCAAAGGTTGCTTCACCGCAGTGAGGGAAGAGGAGTCTTGCACTTTTACCAGGCAGTTCCTTTCATCCCTCTGAAGCAACCACCCAAAGGTTGTTTCACCTCAGTGAGGAAGGAAAGGACCTGTGTCTTTTCAAAGTAGTTCCCCCTTCCCTCTAAAACAGCCACCCAAAGGCTGTTTCACCTCAGTGAGGGAAGGGAGGTTTTGCGTTCTTGTCAGGCACTTCCTTTCGTTCCCCTGAAGCAACCACCCAAAGGTTGTTTCACCTCAGTGAGGAAGGAAAGGACCTGTGTCTTTTCGAAGTAGTTCACCCTTCCCTCTAAAACAGCCACCCAAAGGCTGTTTCACCTCAGTGAGGGAAGGGAGGTTTTGCGTTCTTGCCAGGCAGTTCCTTACATTCCTCTGAAGCAACCACCCAAAGGTTGTTTCACCTCAGTGAGGAAGGAAAGGACCTGTGTCTTTTCAAAGTGTTTCCCCCTTCCCTCTGAAGCAGCCATCCAAAGGCTGTTTCACCTCAGTGAGGGAAGGGGGGTTTTGTCCTTTTTGTCAGCTGGTTCCTTTCATCCCTCTGAAGCAACCATCCAAAGGTTGTTTCACCTCAGTGAGGGGGGGGGGGGGGGGGCGGTACTCGAAAACCATTCCGGACGTCTAGACGGGAGCGGTCGCCTGTGTGAAGGGCAGGGCCACAAACCGACCGAGAAGCGGGGCGGCACGGGGAATGGTTACCCCGGCGGCCCCCGGCCGGCTGCGTGGCGCGAGCCCGCGACCTTTGCCGTGCCCGGGAATGGGAGGAGGTATGGATATAGGGTGATGAAGGAAGAACAGTGAAGGAACGGTGTTAAAAGAAAAACAATAAAGTAAAGATGATAAAGGAGAGAAAGAGAAAGAGAAATAAACGGGAGAGGAAATGAAGGAAGGGTGATAGATGAGGGAGGTAAGGACAGGAGGAGGAGTGAAGGAAGGGTGGTGCAGGAGGGAGCGAAGGATGGAAGGGAGACATAAAGGTAGAAGAATGGGTGAAAATGATAAATAGTAGAGTCAGAGTGAATAAAAGGGAGTAAAAAAGGGGAGAGAATTAAGGGAGAGAGAGAGAATTGGGTGATTTGTAGAGGCAGGGTGAAAGAAGGGCCAGAAAGCGGGGAGAAAAGAAAGGAAAGGAGAAATAGAGAGACAAAATGAAAGAAGGGAGACATAGAAAAATAAATGAAAGAAGGGAGAAATATAGAGATATGATGAAGGAAGGGAGAAATGAAGGGAGAGCGAAGGGTTAATGGGACAGTTAGTAAGAGTGAATCAAGGGATGAAAAGGGGACAGGGAACGGAAAGATAGATAGAACATTGAGAAAAGAAAGAAAAAGAAAAGTAGGAAAGACGAAGTGAAGTGAAAATAAAGGGGCAGAGAAGGCGAAGTGAGAAAAGGCAAGAATTGAAGGAACGCAAGGAGACTAAGGGAGAAAAAAAGGAGAAAGTAATAGAATAATGAACAAAGGAAGGGGAGGGAAAAGGTTGAAAGGAAGAAAGGACACACAAGGATAGGAAGAAGTGAGAAGCAATACCCTAAGGAAGGCAGCAAGAAACTGGGAAATCACGTAATGCTAAATATGCAGCAAAAGGCCGACAGACGGACAAAAGAGAAAAGGAGGGAGGGAGAGATAGCTGACAGACAGATAGACTGATAGATAGATGGAGAGAGAGAAAGAGAGAGAGAGAGAGAGAGAGAGAGAGAGAGAGAGAGAGAGAGAGAGAGAGAGAGAGAGAGAGAGAGAGAGAGAGAGAGAGAGAGAGAGAGAGAGGGAGAGAGAGAGAGCGAGAGAGAGAGAGAGAAAGAGAGAGAGAGAGAGAGAGAGAGAGAGAGAGAGAGAGAGAGAGAGAGAGAGAGAGAGAGAGAGAGAGAGAGAGAGAGAGAGAGAGAGAGAGAGAGAGAGAGAGAGAGAGAGAGAGAGAGAGAGAGAGAGAGAGAGAGAGAGAGAGAGAGAGAGAGAGAGAGAGAGAGAGACAGACAGACAAGGAAAGAGACAGAGAGACGGAGATAGAGACGGAGACAGACAGACCGACAGGACAGACCAACAAACATGTCGATAAATAGGCAGAGAGATAAATTAAAAAAGACATACTCAGAAGGGAGAAAGTAAGACCTTTCATCAGTCAATCCCAACAGATAAAACTATTATTACTGTACTAATTAATCACCAGCAATCCCTCACCAATTACATTCCCCTCACATAAACACTCACACACAAACACGTCGACTCGCTCATAAAACACTCACGCGCTCCACGTTCTCTCAAATAAAAGAAAAAAAAATGTTGTTTCTTTCCCCATTTTATCGTCTCCAATCTCCAATTCTTCTTCCCCTTTCTCCCCTCTCCGTCTCCTTCCTCACCTCTAGTTCACGTCTTTTCTTTCCCCTCAACGTCTCCAATGCGCCTCTTACCCCTTCTCCTCTTCCTTGTTTCTCCTCCTCTATTCCGTCCACCCTTTTACTTCACGTTCTAGCATCGTATCTTCCCATTTTTTATCTTTCGCTTTGCCCACTTCATCTTTCGTTTCAGACACTAACCTTTTCTTTCTCCCTCCCTACATCGCTATCCATTCCACCTTACGTGCTAACATCACCTCGTCCGTTTCTCCTCCACCTTTCCTCCAACACAAGATCTCGTAAACATCCCCTTCCTTTTCCTTCTCCCTCTCTTCCTCTCCATCTTACTCTCTGACATCAATTTCCGTATCATCCTTTCCTCACACCGGCTCCACGTCGTCTCTTTTCCCCTTCCCCTCTCAGCCCCTCTCCCCTCTGATTCACGTCTTAACATCCTTCCCCTCCATTCCCCTCCCTTCTTTCCTCCTTTCCCTTACCCTCTCCTACCCTTCCCCTCGCGTCCCCCTAATCCTTTCCCCTCACTCTCTCTCGTTCTTCTCCCCATCCACCTCACTTTCTAGCATCCCCTCTCTCCTCCCTTCACTCATCTCCTCCACCTCACGACCTAACATCATTCTCTCTCCCTCCTCCTCTCCCCCTTGCCCTCCAGTTCAGTTTCTCGTACTCTCTCATTTCCTATCACTCTCTCCTCATCCCCTTCTACCTCACTTCCTAACCGCCTCCTTCCTCCTTATCTCTCACCTTCATCTTCCCTCCCCTTTCACCACTCATTCTCCCTCAAGCCTCCGGGCTAGTACAGTGGTAACGTGTCGGCCTCTCATCCGAGGGGTCGGCGGTTCGCGCCCCGCCCAGGCGCGAGAAGTTGCAATTGTCGCCTGGAGGTTACTGCTGTGGAC
>NC_061849.1:30844292-30846792 GCF_019202785.1 Penaeus chinensis | reverse complement strand
AAAGTATGTGGTTAATTTAGACGACAGTTGTGCTGTAACTGGCAACAAAGTGTCGGCTGAAATATGTGCTTATAAATAATTCCTTGTATTTTCCATGTATATTCATGTGTACCATTTTTTTTTTTTTTACCAACTGCAACCCTGGATCTCTGTGCTGGAGACGTGTATATATCTTATGGATTTTTTTTTTATTTAATCGGAACAAATCAGTAACATCTCTTGCGCTATGACTATATGTTCTCATTCATGTCCTATTCTACATCATTTTTAAATTCTGCCTGCGTAAAGGTGCCATAGTTTGCATCCATATGCTTTGAAAATTGCTCTGAAATAATAAGCATTTCCACCTGAGAAGCCATCTGATTGTTATCGTCTTCGCAGCCCCCCCCCCCCCCCCTTTAGAAACATCCGGGATCTCTGTATCATGACGTCACTGAGTTGGTTGGGCTACTTATCTTAAACGAAGAATCTGTCGGTGATTATTCGTGTCATTTACGTAGTCTCTGACTCTTCGAATTCTATTCAGGATGAGATGTCATTAGAGGATTTTTTTGGACAATCGTAATGACAATATTGATAATACAAGTTGCATTATTTTTCAAGACACAGTATCTAACATACACCTCTCAGTAGTAAAATGACATGATACCAACAATTGCAATCAAAAGACAATAACTAATATTTTTCATAACGTCTCCTAGTGTATCTTTATACGAAGTTTTGCCACTTCGTTACCCAGTTCAGATGTAACACCCAACAGAGTATGTTTATTATTAACCGCCATTACAAGTACAAATGAAACCTAGGAAACGGTAACGTAAAGCAACCGGGCAGAGAGTCCAATGGCCTTTCCTCTACTCTCTCCGGCAGCGTCGTCAGTGGGCGGCCGAAGGGGCTGCGGGAGTACGCCATCCTCAGCAACGCGGGCGTGACCCAAGTGTGGCCTACTGAAGTCACGTTCACGCCCATTGATGCCTTTCAGAGGGAGTTCCAGCTGTACAACAAATTGCGGAAGGTAAATAAAGAATGTGTATGTGTGTATACATACACACCCATGTTATATGATAAATATATGTGTGTATGCGTGTGCTTGCGTGCGTGCGTGCGTGTGTGCGTGTGTGTGTGTGTGTGTGTGTGTGTGTGTGTGTGTGTGTGTGTGTGTGTGTGTGTGTGTGTGTGTGTGTGCGTGCGTGCGTGCGTGCGTGTGTGTGTGTATGTAAATGTATGAGTGCATATATATATATCTGTATACACACATTATACATACATAATACACGCTCAGTACAATATGCCCGTATTAGCATATGCCCTCACACATACAAGCACCGCGGGAATGCATCCAAACTACCAACCCTCTCCCGCCCGCCTCGACGTGGCCTCCGCAGATCCGCTTCTTCCGCGTGTTCCGCCTCCGGAAGACGTGGCAGGTGTGGCGGAAGATCGTGCGCTCGCGGAAACTCCGGGAGGCGAAGGCAAGGATCACGGCGTACCTGGTGATCCTTCAGCCGCCCTTCTTCGGCACGCTAGCCAACGTGGCAGCCCTTTGCCACAAGCTCTCGCACATGGGCCTGCTGGAGGTCGGTTGTCACTCTTCTCTCGTTTTCTCTCGTTTTTTTTTTTTTTTTTTTTTTCTCTCTCTCTCTCTGTGTGCTGTGCGGTGCAGCGGTAGCGTTCTCGTCTAGCAATCTTGCTGACCTGCGTTCAAATCCCTCGCCGCCAGTGGATGGTAACCCCGGCCATTCCTTGCACACAGGGGATAGTTTAGAAGCAAAATGAAACAGACAGTATGTCACACCAAGAATATCCATTGTAATAAATGGAATCAAAACTAAACTCTCTCTCTCTCTCACCATGAAAAATAAATACCATCATACATCTTTTCCTCTTATCACTGACAATGAAAGTAATTTTGAATCGTCAATTGACTCCCATCAAAAAAAAAAAAAAAAAAAAAAAAAAATAGAAAACGAGGAAAAAAAGAAAAGGAAAGAGGGAAAAGAAAAGAAAGATGAGGAGAGGGAAAACGCCAAAGTGTTACTTCTCTCCCTTTATATATCTTGGATTGTTTTTATTTAATCGGAACAAATCAGTAACATCTCTTGCGCTATGAACTATATGTTCTCATGCATGTCCCATTCTACATCATTTTTAAACTCTGCCTGCGTAAAAGTGCCATAGTTTGCATCCATATGCTTTGAAACTTACTCTGAATTAATAAGCATTCCCACCTGAGAAGCTGATTGTTAAATTTCAACGAACAGGTGGCTCTGGAGGAACCTGTGGTGATGGACGCCTGGGTGAGCGACGTCCAAGGAGCGCTTGAGAGTGTGAGGACCCGATTGCACGCCTTCAGGTCGCTCCTTCTGCAGGTGGTGGCCAGCATGGTGCATACCGACGAACCTGCAGGCGACGGCGACGGTGAGGGGGTCGGAGGGTAGAGTGAAAGGGGGAGGGATGGGTATGGGAGGTACTTAGAGGGACCGAAAAGTGGGTCAGATTT
>NC_061849.1:30821792-30831792 GCF_019202785.1 Penaeus chinensis | reverse complement strand
TTACGTTGTCCTGAGAAATACCTCTAATGTTCTCCAGGCTGAAGGACGAACCTCGAGTATTATCCCAGCTTCGGGACGGGATGCTACTGGAGGAGCTCCTGCAGCAACGAGGACAGCTGGAAGACCTACGGGCGTGCGTGTCTCCCCTGCTCGGAATGAGGAAGCAGACGTGCCCGAGGCTCTTCGTCCTCCCTGACCAAGACGTCGTCGAGTTGCTCACCAAAGGACAAGTGAGTTCTGTTATTTTAGCTAAAAGGAAGATGACTTTCAATTGTGGTAAAGTTGTGGGAAACTTCAGTCTTCCTTGAAATCAGTCTCTTATTTTGAATACATCCCAAATCGACTTGTTTTCCACGAATTATATCTCGCCAGGATCTTGAGGTCTGCCATAAGTACCTGCGTCGGATGTTCACGGGCGTCGGTCGGTTGGTGAAGTGCAAGGGCGGCCAGATAGTGGCACTGGTGTCACCCCAACAGGAAACGCTCCACCTGGCCAAAGTGAGTTGTGTCCTTTTACAAATTGGTGAATATATGGAGAAAAATCGTGTGCCGGTTCCTGCTGAATGCCATTCCATTTCTCTGAAACTGAAGAAATTGGCAACTGGTGAAAAAAAATATTAACATGTTATTAAATAGTACTAAATTTAACTTTACATTACCAAAGGAGTTAATTAAGTGTAGCTTTCCCATTATCATTATTTTATCTGCTGCCCAGCCTGTGATAGCTCATCACGGAGTGGAGGACTGGCTCGGCCGAGTCGAGAGCGGTATGAGGGCCACGATTCGACGTCTCATCCTCAAGCACGTCGAGGATGACCTTGACTTACCCACGTCCGAACTCCCTCTGCAGGCGAGTACCCTCTTCTTAAGTGTCCATTGAATGTTAATTATTTATCCATGTTGTCACCGATGCTGCTACAATCTTTGAAGCATTTATTTGACCTTTTATCTTTGGACAGAAATTAGTAACTGAATTAGTTTTTCATATTTTAAAATGAATTTTGTTGTCAAGAGCATAACTTTTTAAAAAGTTTAATTAACGTTACTGTCCTAATCATGACCATTGTCAAATAAAGCCGCAGATTTCCCATCCCAGGTGTTGGACGTCTGCAAGCGAATCCAATGGTCTCGGGAAGTGAATCGGGCCTTTGCCATGGTGTCCGAAACCCAAGACAAACCCGACCTCCAGAGGGTTCTGAAAAGAATAATAAACGTTCTAGACGCATTGACGAACGCGGTAAGACATAACCAGAGTGAGGGTCGAACCGTATCTCCACTGAAACAGGCAAGGATGTCTTACCTAACAGCCACTTTGCTGGAATTACGTGACACGACGCAAACGCTGGTTCAAGATAATCCAAGTTCGAGGTTTGTTAGTGATATTTATGATATATTTGTAGATAAGAAAATAGAAAGTTAGATAGACAGGTAGATAATGAAAAATGTCAATACCAACGGTCATACAAAAACTAAAAGACATGGACATTCATTTCGTAGAATTTGATCTTCCATTGTTTACCGGCTGTTCCACTGACCAACCACCCTCCCTCAGCTTGTCCTATTCGTGGCTGCAGCACCTACGCCACGTGATCACGGGCGAGGGACGGGGAGCGGGCGTGCATGTGAGCGTGGGCGTGGGTCAGCTGGATTATGGATACGAATATATGGGTGTATCTCCAGCAACCATCCCTACACCAACGACACTCAAGGCACAACATGGTCTTATTACTGCTGCTATTCAAAATAGGTGTAAGTATTGCATGAAAGGGAAGACGGAGAAGGAAAGGGAGAAGGAGAAGGAAACGAGAGAGAGAGAAGGAAAAGGAAAGGAGAAGAATATGGGAAAGAAAAGGGAAAAGGAAAGGAAAGGGAAAAAGGAAAAGAAGAGGGAAAAGAAAAGAAAATGAGAAAGAGAAGGGAAAGGGAAAGGGAGAAGGGAGAAGGAAAGGGAAAGGAGAAGAATATGGGAAAGAAAAGGGAAAGGGAAAAGGAAAAGGAAAAGGGAAAGGAAAAGAAAATGAGAAAGAAAAGGGAAAAGGGAGAGGGAGTGGCAGGAGTGCGAGTGGGAAAGAGAGAGAGAGGGGGGGAAGAAAGAGAGAGGGTGGAAGAGAGAGAGAGGGGGGGAAGAGGGAGAGAGAGGGGGGAAAGAGGAGAGAAAGGGGGGAGAGAGAGAGGGGGGAAAGAGGGAGAGAGAGGGGGGAAACAGAGAGAGGGAGAGGGAAAGAGAGAGAGAGAGAGAGGGAAAGAGAGAGAGAGAAGGGGGAAACAGAGAGATGGGGGGGGGGGGGAGAAAGAGAGAGGGGGGAGAGAGAGAGAGAGGGAGGGAGAGAGAGAGGGAGTGAGAGAAAGAGAGAAGGAGAGAAAGAGAGAGAAGGAGAGAGAGAGAGAGAAGGAGAGAGAGAGAGAGAAGGAGAGAGAGAGAGAAGGAGAGAGAGAGAGAGAAGGAGAGAGGGAATGAGAGAGAAGGAGAGAGAGAGAGAGAAGGAGAGAGGGGATGAGAGAGAAGGAGAGAGAGAGAGAGAGAAGGAGAGAGAGAGAGAGAAGGAGAGAGAGAGAGAGAAGGAGAGAGAGAGAGAGAAGGAGAGAGAGAGAGAGAAGGAGAGAGAGAGAGAGAAGGAGAGAGAGAGAGAGAAGGAGAAAGAGAGAGAGAAGGAGAGAGAGAGAGAAGGAGAGAGAGAGAGAAGGAGAGAGAGGAGAGAGAGAGAGAGAAGGAGAGAGAGAGAGAGAGAAGGAGAGAAACAGAGAAGGAGAGAGGGAAAGAGAGAGAGAGAAATAGAGAGAGAGAGGAGAGAGGGAAAGAGGGAGAGAGAGAGAAGGAGAGAGAGAGAAAGAAGGAGAGAGAGAGAAAGAAGGAGAGAGAGAGAAAGAAGGAGAGAGAGAGAGAGAAGGAGAGAGAGAGAGAGAAGGAGAGAGAGAGAGAGAAGGTTAGAGAGAGATAGAAGGTTAGAGAGAGATAGAAGGTTAGAGAGAGAGAGAAGGATAGAGGGAGAGAGGAGAGATAGAGAGAGAAGGAGAGAGAGAGAGAGGGAGAGAGAGAGAGAGAGAGAGAGAGAGAGAGAGAGAGAGAGAGAGAGAGAGAGAGAGAGAGAGAGAGAGAGAGAGAGAGAGAGAGAGAGAGAGAGAAGGAAAGAGAGAGAGAGAGAGAAGGAGAGAGAGAGAGAGAGAGAAGGAGAGAGAGAGAGAGGAGAGAGAGAGAAAGAGAGAGAGAGAGAAGGAAATAGATAGAGGGAGAGAGGGAAAGAGAGAGAGAGAGAAGGAAATAGATAGAGGGAGAGAGGGAAAGAGAGAGAGAGAGGGAAAGAGAGAAAGAGAGATGGAGAAAAAGAGAGAGGGGGGGGAATAGAGAGAGAGAGGGGGAATTAGAGAAGAGGGGGTATAGAGAGAGAGGGGGGAAAGAGAGGAGAGGGGTAGAGAGAGAGAGAGGGGTATGAGGGAGAGATAGAGAAATAGAGAGAGGGAGGGTGATGGAGAAATAGAAGAGAGAAGGAGATTGGAAATAGAGAGAGAGGGGGAAGAGAGAGAGGGGGATAGAGAGAGAGGGGGGGATAGAGAAGAGAGGGGGTAGAGAGAGAGGGTAGAAAGATAAGGGGGTGGGAAAGAGAGAGGGGGTAGAGAGAGAGAGGGGGAATAGAGTCGAGAGGGGGAGAGAGAGAGAGAGGGGTAATAGAGGAGGAGGGGGAATAGAAGAGAGAGGGGGGAATTAGAAAAAGAGAGGGGGGAATAGAGAGAGAGAGGGGGATAGAGAGAGAGGGGGGGTAAAAGTTTAGAGGGGGTTTAGAAAGAGAGAGGGGGGGGTTAGAGAGAGAGAGGGGGGAATAGAGAGAGAGAGAGAGAGAGAGAGAGAGAGAGAGAGAGAGAGAGAGAGAGAGAGAGAAGAGAGAGAGAGAGAGAGAGGAGAGAGAGAGGGAGAGAGAGAGAAATAAATAAAGAAAGAAAGAAAGAGAGAGAGAAAGAGAAAGAGAAAGAGAAAGAGAAAGAGAGAGAGAGAGAGAGAGAGAGAGAGAGAGAGAGAGAGAGAGAGAGAGAGAGAGAGAGAGAGAGAGAGAGAGAAAGAAAGAAAGAAAGAAAGAAAGAGAGAGAGAGAGGAGAGTAGAAGAAAATACATAAGAAATATAAATAAAACACAAAAGAAAAAGAAAAAAAGGATAAGAGCGAAATATAACACTGAACATAAAATTAACATAAACAAATAACAAACATCACAGAAATTCTTAATGGCACCATACCTTCTTGCAAACAAAACCTAACCGCTGATTCATCCTTCCGTTGAAGATTATAAATATTTAAAACTATTAATCACACGATTACCCTACACCAGGCGGCGCAGCAGTGGGCGGCGTGGGCGGCGGAAAGACGGAGACAGTGAAGGGCGTCGCGCGGGCGGCTGGACAACACCTGGCCATGCTTACCTGTTCTGACCGCACGCCCGCACAGGTAGATGTTGATTGGTGGGACTGGAATGCATGTAAGTTCATAGTGAATGTCTTGTTTGAATGGCTCAGTTGGTAATTCCTTAATCTTTATAATAAAGGAAGAAAGGAATTTGATTTTAAAAATGTGTAGATAAAGAGACATATACATACAGATAGATCGTAGGTAGGCAGACAGAGAGACATTTACCTACATAAATGTAGAGATAGACATAAAGATAGGTAGATGAATAGATAAATAGAGAGAGAGAGGGAGGGTTCAGATAAATATAGTAACTAATAGACTGATTGATAGATAGATTGAGTGATCGACTGAGTGATAGATAGATAGACTGATCGACTGAATGAGAGACAGATTTAATGAATGTTCGACGCATTGATATATAGGCGGATTGGCTGATCGAATGGTAGATAGATTGACTGATCAACTGCCATCGTTAGACAGATTGACTGATCGGCTGATTTATAAACAGATTGATAAATTAATCAAATTAAATTAAAACCTAAATCATCAAAGGCTTTAACACAAACAAACCAACAAACCTCACACCCATACACGCGCATCGACGCACTTTATTTAACATTCACCTTCGCCTCAAAATTTCACCAAGACACCCACACGCCACTCGGTAATTTCCCAAATGAAAATTGAAATAAAATCGCTTCTTCCTTCAGAGTCTCCAACACGTGGTTTGTGCGGGCGTGCAAGGAGGGTATTGGTTGTTACTGGAGGATGCTGACCTCCTGCCGCCCACGCTGCTGTCTCGCCTCTCCCAATACGCCCACAATATTTATCAGGCGAAGGTGAACGCTCTCAAGAGGTATGTGAATTGCTGTTGTTTTTTTTCAAATGTTATTATGTAAGTATTTTTTTGTGTTTATTTTTTGGGTGGTTAAGTTGATTTGTTTTTCGGAAGTTCTAAAAGGGAATTTTTGATTTTGTTGGTTTGTTCTTGGTAAGCCTATTTTTTTTCATCCGTCTTATAGTTTCTAAGCCTTTTTTATCTGTCTTATCTTTTCTAATTCTTCTAAATCCGTTTTAACCTTTTTAGAGGTGTGATTGATGGACAAGAGATGAACTTGGTCGACTCCTTCACTTTGTTTATGAGTGTGACGTCACAGGATGATGCAACGGTGACGTCATCATATCCGTTACTGAACCACCCCATTACGCCGCACCTTACCTCTGTATCGGTCTGCCCGCCCACTCTGAGTAAGTGTTATGCAGTATATGTCTTTTATTAGTGGATTAATTAAGGGTAAATATGTATATATAGAATGGAATTATACAATGTCTCATTTAACTTCTGTAGATTTATAAGTTCTTCACAGTCTATTCAGTTCGGCTTTTATGCTGGAAAAAAAATGAGAATTAAATTAAACTGCTTCAGCTAAAATCTTTCAATTCCGTATTTATATCAACTGAATAATCTTCGTAAATACACTTCCTTGAATTAAATTACGCTTCCATTTTTTTTTCTCTCTTTCATCCAGACACGCTACTAGAGGCCATGCTAATCGGACAAGGGTTCAATCTGTCGCGGGAATATTTGCAAAAAGCGCGCACCTGTTTTGTCCAGCTGACGAACCTCGTTGACGTGGCGCCTCCTACGTCACTGGCCAGGTGAGGCTTGATTCTGGCTTCTGATGAAATTATAAACATATCGTGTAACTAATGGGTGTATTAGATAAATATTTGAAGGTCGGTGGACTTTATGGAATACTGAGGCAGGTGTATTTATAAGTTATGATGGGAATGCTGATGTTTTTTTTCACGTCTCCCATCAGACTAGTTCAGGCAACCGCTCGTGTTTCTTGCGACATCAGACACACGTCACTAACGAAGAAAGAAGTAAAAGAAAACGAGAATTCTGAAGGAGATTCATCAAAAACGGAAACCGCAGACGAAAAAGAAAACGAAAAATGCGAAAGAGGCACATCCAGTGCCGTCTCTCTCTGGATGAGGCATCCACTGTACCCTGAGACAATGAGCGACGAGGACATCGTGACGCAGGCACTCTATGCCGTGACCTCACCTCTACTGAGTGAGAAGGAAGCACTGTGGCGTCAGGAATTCAATAAGATTTTCGATCTGGAGGATGCCGAAGATCACCAGGGAAGCCCCGATCCCTGCGACATCGAAGTGGCAGTCAAGGAGGTCCTCCTGGAATGGGGCTACGGCGACGCTGACGACGCCTTTCTCAAAGGGGAGTCGAAGCTCGCCTACGAAGTGCCCGACGAATCCGACATCATCAGAGCCACGCAGGAAGGGCAGCAGATGATCGCCGAAGACGCCGTTGATGAAAAGGAAAAGGAAAAACAAGTCCCGAAAGAAGAGAATGGAAAAGAAATGGAAGAAAATGTAGTTGGGAAGGAAGAGGAACTTAGCAGTCACGGGGCATCGATCATGAAAGCGGCATTGCATATGTACTCTCTGCTTATCATTCATCACTGTTGCTGTATCATGGCCCCGTCGGGAGCCGGGAAATCTGTCGTCTGGAAGGTAAAGCAAGATAATAAACTAGACCGGGAATTCTTTCTCTATTTTATATCCTTCACGGTATTTGATTCCAACAAACACAAGTTATCCATCTAAAGCAATTCGTATTAAGGATACGTATTCTGTCACAGACCTTATAACCTTATAACAGATATACTGTCACGTTCTCCTCAGGTGTTGGCAGAAGCTCTAAACAGACTGCGGAGGAGTGTTTCATGGCGTGTCCTCCAGTGTGGAGCTTTTACAAGAGACCACCTGCTGGGGAACTGGGACGAGGAGCGCAGGATGTGGAGGAAGGGCGTCTTACTCCAGACGCTGACGGAGTCGCAGCAGGTGAGTGTGTGTGTGTGTGTGTGTGGTGCGTGTGTGCGCGTGTGTGCATGCGTGCGTGCGTGCGTGTGCGTGCGTGTGTTCGTGGGGGAAAATATGCGTATATAAATGTATAAATGCGTTCGTGTGCATCTGTCTTTCCATCTATCTACAACCGTCACTATGTCCGTCCATCCTTCTCCTCTCCGCCCAGAGTCCAGGCGAGCGCTGGCTGGTCCTCATGGGTCCCTTCTCTCACGACATCCTCAAGTCTCTCTCCCACCTGTGCCACACCTCGCCCGCCTTCAAGGACGAGGCGCTTAACCAGGTCATCCTCGAGGGGGACGTCAGGATCATCATTGAACAGAGCGAGGAGAAGAACCTTATTTCTCACGCTCGAGTCAGGTGAGATTATGATGATGATTGATGATGATGATGATGGTGATTATGATAGTGATGTTGATGCTGATGGTGATGATGATAATGTTGATGGTGATGATAATGATACTTATGGTGATGATAATAATAATGATAACAACAATGATAATCATAACGATGATATTGATAATTTTCTGTTATCGTTATTATTATTGTTACTGTTATTTTAATGTCATTATAATTGTTATTATAATTGTTACTATTATTATTAATATTACTGTGAGTATTATTTTTAGTAGTATCATTATTATTATTATCATTATTATTAATATTATTTTTATTATTATCATTATCATCATCATCATTATTACCATCATCATCGTCACCGTCACCGTCACCATCACCGTCACCGTCACCGTCACCGTCACCGTCACCGTCACCGTCACCGTCACCGTCACCATCACCATCACTATCACCATCATCATCATCATCATCATCATCATCATCATCATCATCATCATCATCTTCATCATCATATTCATCATATTCATTATTGTTATTATTATTGCTGTTCTTACTATTGTTAGTATTATTATTATAATTATTATGATCATAGTTGTTATTGATGCTAATGTTCTGCTGTTATTGATGGTACTTTTATCATTATTATCACTATCCTCACCATTTTTATTTCTGTTATCATAATCACTGATATTATTTCTATAGGCAATTTTGTAGCTGCCATTATCATAGTTATCATTATCATCACTTAGCTTATATATATAAAAAGATTGACGATATGAAGAGAAAAAAAAAATCAAAATACATTCAAAACACATAAAAAAGACAAAAAAGAAAAAAAAATCTAAATACATTCAAAACACATAAAAAAAGACAAAAAACAAAAAAAGGACACAAAAAATACAGAAAAAAAAAAACTTCCCTAGGTGTCCGATCCTGAAACTCCCGGCGGAGGCGATGACGGCTTCAGGAGCAGCGGGGCGGGCCATGAAGAGGCTCCTGAAGGTCCTCCCGCACCTTCAGGGCCAGAGGGAGATTTCGGAGGCCAGGTCCCTCGTCGCCGAAGGACTTGTTAACCTGGAATTGCCTCAGACGTCGTTGGTAAGGGGGAGGGGGGGGTGATGGAGGGCGGGGGCGGGGGGGGGGGGCGGGATGGGGTGGTGGGTCAGGTTGCTTGTGGGTGTTGTAATTTTTTGTTTTTGTTTTGGTTGTTTGTGTTTGTTTGTTTCTTTCTTTTTTTCTTTTGTTATTATTATTATTTTTGGTTGTCTTTCTCTTCCCTTCTCTCTCTCTTTCACTCTAGAAAATGAAATGAAATGAAACAAAACAAAACAAAATAAAATTAAACAAAAATAAAATGGAACGAAACAAAATAGAAAGTGATCAATGGAGATCTTACTCCCTCCTCCTACTCCTCCTTCTCCTCCTCCTCCTCCCCCCTCCTCCCCCCCTCCTCCCCCTCCTCCTCCTCCTCCTCCCCCTCCCCCTCCTCCTCCTCCTCCTCCTCCTCCTCCTCCTCCTCCCCCTCCCCCTCCCCCTCCCCCTCCTCCTCCACCTCCTCCCCCTCCTCCTCCTCCTCCTCCTCCTCCTCCTCCCCCTCCCCCTCCTCCGCCACCTCCCCCTCCTCCTCCTCCTCCTCCTCCTCCTCCTCCCCCTCCCCCTCACCCCCCCCTCCACCTCCTCCTCTACCTCCGCCTCCTCCACCTCCTCCTCCCCCTCCTCCCCTCTCCTCCTCACCTCCTCCTCCCCCCCTCCACCTCCTCCCCCACCTCCTCCTCCACCTCCTCCTTCCTCCTCCCGCCTCCTCCTCCTCCCCCTCCTCCCCTCTTCCTCCTCCACCTCCTCCTCCCCCACCTCCTCCTCCACCTCCTCCTCCTCCTCCTCCTCCTCCTCCTCCTCCCCTCTTCCTCTCCACCTCCTCCTCCCCCCCTCCACCTCCTCCCCACCTCCTCCTCCACTCCTCCTCCCCCTCCTCCTCCTCCTCCCCCTCCTCCCCTCTTCCTCCTCCACCTCCTCCTCCCCCCACCTCCTCCTCCACCTCCTCCTCCTCCCTCCTCCTCCCCTCCTCCCTCTCCTCCTCCACCTCCTCCTTCCCCCCCTCCACCTCCTCCCCCCACCTCCTCCTCCACCTCCTCCTCCCCCTCCTCCTCCTCCTCCCCTCCTCCCCTCTTCCTCCTCCACCTCCTCCTCCCCCACCTCCTCCTCCACCTCCTCCTCCTCCTCCTCCTCCTCCTCCTCCCCTCTTCCTCCTCCACCTCCTCCTCCCCCCCTCCACCTCCTCCCCCACCTCCTCCTCCACCTCCTCCTCCTCCTCCTCCTCCTCCTCCTCCCCTCTTCCTCCTCCACCTCCTCCTCCCCCCCT
>NC_061849.1:30811792-30816792 GCF_019202785.1 Penaeus chinensis | reverse complement strand
GAAGTGAATATCGTGGGCTTTCGCTATGTGTGTTTCCGTTTTCTGTGGACATCAACTTAGAGGATTGCTGGGGATGTGTAATGGCATGAAAAAGAGGTGGATTTGCTTGTGTTTTCTGAGGGTTTAAAAGCTTTCATGATTAGTTTCAACTAATATGAGATCTTGTAATGTACTTAAGGAACATGGCAACATTATATATACACATCCTGTTTATGCTGTTTTTATCGTCAAGAAAGAAAAGTTATTATGCCTAATCATTCAATGGCGTTTTTAGGTATCGCTGCAGGACGTGTTAGCGGAACTAGACGAAGAAAATTTTCAGCCGGACGCTACCAGAGACGTTGTCGTCGAGCTGTACCAAGGGCTCGGCGCGTCGTCACGACCTCAGACGGGCTCACGACCACGAACCGCGTCGAGAACCCGGGCTTCCTCTCGACCGCAAACAGCCTCGCGTTCACGGCCCTCTTCCAGACCCCAAACGGCCTCGCGGTCTCGGGCTTCGTCGAGGCCACGGACCGCTTCGAGACCCCAGACAGCCTCCCGTCCAGCCACGGCAGAGCCCCCGGACGAGGCGACGGAAGGCCCTCTCAGCGGCCCGGCCTCAGACAAGGGCTCGGCCAAAAACTCGTTCGACCTGCCCGACCTGGACACCAGCACGAGCAACGGCAGCCGCCTGGACACAGGCAGGAAGAGCCGCAGCGCCAGTCATCGCAACACCCTCCCGAACCTACACCACCTCCTGCAGCTGACGGAGGCGCTGCGGAAGAACGCTCGCCTCCTGCAGATGACACTTGGACAATCAGCGTCCCTCATCGCCTTTGAAGCTCGCAGGATCTTTTCCTCTGTCGTCGAGAGCGAAGAAGAACTCTCCGACAGGGTCTTCAGGATCGTCAAAAACAAATTCGAAGAGGTACGCAGGACACTTCACTTCACATTAAAATTTGTCTATATAATGATTATACGGCTGATAATGTATACCTACATTACAACCAATATAAGTGTACGTAGTTGTATATGTAAAAAAGAAAAGAAAAAGAGTATCATATATATTTTTAGACACCTGTTGATGCTATTTAAGCTAACACTGTCCTCCGTGCAAGCAGCTTGAGGAGGGCCTGGCGTGGTGGCCGGGGCAGACGGAGGAAGGCAAGAAGATGATGACACACGCAAAAGACTACAACGAGTTCGTAAAAAATATCCAGGTAAATACAAGTGCCATTTTTTCTTCTTATTCTTTAATTGTTTAACGTAATGTTCAAGCAGCTTGCTCTGTAAATTGATATAAGAGGCAGAATATGTGTGATACAGTATTAATGCGTGGTTTCGTCCTCAGTACCCCGACGGCCTGCAGCAGATCATGTTCACACAAACCCATTTTATGGCTTTGCTCAAACTCGTGATCACGATGGAGACCTTCTGGAGCCACGCTGTTGTGGTCGGGCCGCCTGGGGTGGGCAAACTGTCACTGGTCAAGCTAGCTGCCCATTATAACAGGGCAAGGTAATTATATACATCAGACCTTTGGATGAGCAGAACTATGGTAAATACTTTAGACTAATTCTTTCAACTTTCAATTTTTTTTTTTATTTCCGCAACAGAGTCTACCACCTCGACGACTACCGCGACGAAGCCAGCCGTGTGGGAGCGCTGAGGTCGGCTGTGGAGGCCTCTGGAGTGGGAGGTCGGAGGACTGTCGTCGTGGTCAGGGATCACTCCGTCACTCCCCAGCTCCTCGACGTCCTCCACAGCCTCGCGCACACCGGTATGGTCACTCTCGAAAGAATCACCCTCACGTGAAAAATATTCCTTCTTCGTCCGAATATCCCTTCCTTCCTTTCTTTCATTCTTTCATCATGTTTATCACTTCTCTCGGTATTCTTACTTCACGTCCTCCTTCAGGATGGAGCGAGACCCTCTTGGGGCGGCTAAGGTTACGAGGTCTTCTAGAAGCTATCAGGCTCAAGGGGAAGGAGCTCCCTCGCGAGAACAAGTGGATGACCTACCTGGAGGAGGACGAAGTGACCTCTCTTCGTCACCGCCTCATCACCAACGTCAAGCGAAACCTCCACGTGTGCCTGGTCTCGCACAGCCGCCACGTGAGTGTGTAGACGAACTGGAGGGCTGTTATGCTGTAAGATTAGGGATACGCAATGAGTTAGTTGTGTTATTGTTGATGTCCTTATTGTATTGTCCCAGTTAATGTTTATTTCATTACTGTTGTTGTTATCAGTGTTGTTATTGTTGGTATGAAATACAACACTAGAAAAAATGGTACTTATATCCGATACCTTCCTTAACCCATACCTCACCCCACAACCTATGCCTCATACACCACGTATACACCTACCTCTTCCCCCACACCCCACAGACCTCAGACAGCTGGTGCGAGCGATACCCTGCCCTCCGAAGCCGCTGGTCCTGGGTGAGGCTCGACAGATGGGACTCCGACACCCTCCGTCAGGTAGCTAGAAGGATCCTGGTGCCCTACGACATCCCTCCGCATATCCTGCACCAGATGCAAGCCGCTCTGCCGAGTATTCATTTGGTGAGTGGTACTAGGATGGTAGTGATAATAGTGATGCTAGTATTGTTGACAACAAATGAAGGTGGTTATGATAATATTAATGGTGATGGTAATGGTGATGGTGGTGGTGATGATAGTCGTGGTGATGATAGTGATGATGAGGAGTATGTATGATAAAGATGGCAATGATAATAAATAGGTAATATCGGAGTCATTGTTAGAAAAGTAGAATTATAGACAAGATTAGACGATTTAAAACCTGTTATCAAAATTAAAGACTGACGGCCTTCTTAAAAGTTACCCGCTTGAATACGACGGAAGTGAACCCACCACAAGCTCCCTTAATCTCCCACCCTTCTAGGTCCCTCCCTCTCACCCCTGGTTATTTTCACCTCGCCTCTCCCCCCTCCCTCACCCCCCCCCTCCTACCGCCACAATCCCCTACCGCTCTCTTAACCCTTTCCCCATTCCCCCCCCACAATATCCCTTCACCCCTTCCCCTCTCCTTTCCCCATCTTCATCCTTTTCTCTCTCTACCTCTTCCAAATCTCCCCTCCTTCCCTATTCCTTACCTTTCCCTCTCTACCCCCTCTCCTTGCCTTCCTGAACACCCTTAACCAACCCACACACCCTTAACCTACCCACACACCCTTAACCTACCCACACACCCTTAACCTACCCACACACCCTTAACCTACCCACACACCCTTAACCTACCCACACACCCTTAACCTACCCACACACCCTTAACCCACCCACACACCCTTAACCTACCCACACACCCTTAACATACCCACACACCCCTAACCTACCCACACACCCTTAACCAACCCACACACCCTTAACCTACCCACACACCCTTAACCTACCCACACACCCTTAACCAACTAGAACACTCTTAACCAACCCACACACCCCTAACCTACCCACACACTCTTAACCAACCCACACACCCCTAACCTACCCACACACCCTTAACCAACCCACACACCCTTAACCAACCCACACACCCTTAACCTACCCACACACCTTTAACCAACTAGAACACTCTTAACCAACCCACACACCCCTAACCTACCCACACACCCTTAACCAACCCACACACCCTTAACCAACCCACACACCCTTAACCTACCCACACCCCTTAAGATCTCTCCCTCTCCCTTAGATGCTCGCCAGGGAAAAGGGTGTTACGGTGACGGTGTCTGACTACGTGGAGGCCTGTCGCGTGACGGTGACGCTGCTGGCGAGGCGGCGAACAGAGCTCAGGGAGTCGCTGTCTCTCTTTAAAGGGGGCATGGATGTAAGTTCATTTATTTATTTGTTTAGTTAGTTAGTTGTTCGTTTAGGGATTAATTTATTTGTTTTGTTTTTTTCTATGTGCAGTTATATTTTATATTTTTTTTCTAAACATTGGGATGTGGAAGTGTGGTTTTGGGAATTGATTGGACTGAATGTTATTTGGATACATGTTTATCGATTTATTTATTCGTGTATAACATTTATTCATTCGTTAACATACGCTTGGATACATGTACTTATTTATCCACACGTATTTTAACACTAAACACTTCCCCCGCCTTTTTTTTTGTTTTTTTTTATTCCATTTACAGAAACTGCAAGAAACAGGGGTAAACGTCGAGGAACTAAAAGGCGAGCTGAACGAACTGGAACCCGAGCTGAAGGCGACGCAGGACGAGGGGAACAGGCTGACGCAGGCTCTGGCTCAGCACCGGAATCAAGTGGCTCAGCTGAGGGACCAGATGGTGGCGCAGGAGGAGAGGGTGAAGGTGTGGCTCTCTCTCGTTCTTGATTCCCTTTCGGTTTTGCGCAGTGGACTTGCTTTTGTTCGATCGTTGGGTTGTATGAGTTCTTCGAGGCGATTGTTTTCATGGTGTTAATCATAGTTGGTGTCTTGGGACATTACCGGCAATCGTAATTCTAATATTTATGACTTGGGTAGTTCAAACATGTAATTTTTTTAAGATGATTTTTATATTCGAAATCTCACCTTTCTCTCCAACCCATCTCCCATCTTCTTATCACACCCACACGATCGGATTCGACTCTCACCCCTCCGCACGCGCCTCCCGCAGGAGAAGAACGACTGCGTGGCTGCCATGAACGACGAGATCACGCAGGAGATCGGGGAGGCAATGCCGGCGTTAGAAGCCACGGAGAAAGCTGTCAAGGCCCTCGACAAGAAGGACTTGGTGGAAGTGCGAGTTCTCAACAAGCCCCCCGACCTCGTGCTGGCTGTCATGGAACCCATCTGCATCCTTCTGAACGTCAAGTAAGAGGAGCGTAGATCCACAGTTCGAAAGGGAATCTTTCCCAGAACCAACGCGATTCATGTTCTTTAGGAGGTACTATGATTCGTCTTGCAACAAACGCGATCAGTGTTCTTTTAGAGTTTCGATGATCCTTCTTAAAACTAACGCGGTTAATGTACTTTAGGAGTGTCTGTCTCCCATCT
>NC_061849.1:30799292-30806792 GCF_019202785.1 Penaeus chinensis | reverse complement strand
TGCACTGCAGGAGGTGGTGATGATCCTCGTGACCGGGAGCGCCACCCCCACCCTGCCCCCGGAGCTGTGCGTCCACGTCACCCGCGTGTCCTTCGCTCTCCCGCCGCTCGTCCTCGAAGAGCGTCTCCTCAAGTAGGACGTCCGGAATGGCGTTGTCCTTCGCGTGATTTCCGTTGTGTGGCTGAAGATGAAGTGTCTTTCGTGTCTGTTGGTTTTCATGTTGAGTCGTCGGGATGCATGTGTGCAAGCGTGTATATTTACATAAATTAGTTGATATATAGAGAAATAGATAGGTAGATAGACAGATAGGTAGATAAGCAGGCAGGTAGGTAGAGAGATAGATACACAGATAGACAGACAGATAGATAGATACACAGAGAGACAGACAGATAGATAGGTAGATAGCTAGATGGATAGATAGATAGATAGATAGATAGATAGTTGGATAGAGAGATAGATAGACAGATAGATAGTTGGATAGATAGATAGATAGATAGATAGATAGATATATTTAGATATAGGTAAGTAGGTAGGCAGATAGATATATAGATAGACAGAAAGATAACTACAAAAATAGCCCTATAAAAATATCTATTACACCACCCCTCGTGCCCTCAGCGACGTCCTGAAGATGGAGCGCGAGGACCTGTACGAACAGCGAGCCAGCCTGACGGCGAGCATCATGCGCGACCAGAAGGCCCTCGAAGCCGTAGACGACACCATCCTGAAGAAGCTCACGCAGGCGTCCACCGCGCTGCTTGACAACGAGGAGCTCCTGGCGGCGTTCTACGAGGCCAAGGTCAGGGGAAGCAGGGGTTGGGCGGGGAAAGGGGGGCATGCGGCGCTCTGGAGGTATTAGTATTGTTGTTATTATTTTTATTATTAGAATTATTGTTGTTATTATTATTATTATTATTATTTTATTAAATTATTATTATTATTATTAAAATGATTATTATTATTATTACTATTATAATTATTATTATTATTGTTGTTATTATTATTATTATTATTATTATTATTATTATTATTATTATTATTATTATTATTATTATTATTATTATTATTATTATTATTGTTATTATTATTATTATTATCAGAATTATTATTATTATTATTAAATTATTATTATTATTATTATTATTATTATTATTAAAATTATTATTATTATTATTACTATTATACTATTATTATTATTATTATTTATTATTACTATTACTATTGTTATTATTACTTATTATTATTAAAATTATTATTATTATTACTTTTATTATTATTATTATTATTATTATTATTATTATTATTATTATTATTATTATTATTATTATTATTATTATTATTATTATTATCGTTATTATTGTTATTGTTATTGCTATTATTACTGTTATTATTATTATTATTATTAGTAGTAGTAGTAGTATTATTAGTATTATTGTTATTATTATTATTATTATTATTATTATTATTATTATTATTATTATTATTATTATTATTATCGTTATCATTGTTATTGTTATTGCTATTATTACTGTTATTATTATTATTATTATTAGTAGTAGTAGTAGTATTATTAGTATTATTGTTATTATCGTTATTATTGTTATTGTTATTGTTATTATTACTGTTATTATTATTGCTGTTATTATTATTCTATCATTTCTGGAATTAGTAAGTGCGCATGCTTTCGAAAAATATTATATTTGTTTCGTTAACTAGTTCATCGGCAAGAGATGAATTATAATGGCGAGGAAAATGATAATGGAGATGCTGTTAATCTTTGTTTGCATGATCCCTTACGTTACTAGGATGATTATTCATGCCATTCTGTTTTTCTTTAAGATCTTTGTCTTTCTGTGCATTGTTTTCATCTCACTCGTTACCTCACTTCGTTTTGATGAATTAGGAAAGTTATAGATTGTAGAGATTGATAATTAAAACGACTCTTGTTTCCTTCGATGACTTAATAGTTGAATTAACATCTCCTTCGATAACTTGATGGTGTAATAAGATGTGTCTCACGCCTTCTTATATTTTGATAGTTAAATAATGGTTATTGGGAGATAATCCATTTTGTTCGGAAGCTCATTAATGTGGCTGATGATAAACTTGATTATGAAATACTTTTACATTTCTTTCGGTAACTTGATTATGTAACTAATAAGGATAAATAGTAACCACGGTAACTCGTTTTATCTTCGATAACCAAATGATACAAACAATATCGATGAATGAGAATAAAGGTAACTTTTCATTCATCCGATGACCAAAAACCATACCTAATAATAATAATAATAATAATAATAATAATAATAATAATAATAATAATAATAATAATAATAATAATAATAATAATAATAACACCTTTCTTCTTCCCCCACTCGACTCTCCCTTCCAGTCGACATCGGCTGAGTTCCGCACCCGCCTTGCCGAGTGTCGACGGACGCTGCAGAAGATCGGCAACGTGCGCGACAAGTACCGCCCGGTAGCGACCCGCGGACGTCTCCTCTTCTCGACGTCGACGGCCCTCCGGAGGCTCAGTCGCAACTACGTCTTCTCCTTCCAACACTTTCTTCATGTACGTCTTGAATCGTCGGGGAGCGGGGCCGGGGGGGGGGGGGCGAGAGTATTTTTTTTTCTGCTTCTATGGCGTTAAATAAGGTTGTAGTTCATTTAATGTGTTATATATTATGTGTAGATTTTTTTTTTACGTTCATAGAGTAAATGGTTATTGGGGTTGGGCGAGTAAACAGGGGAGAGAAATCAGATATGTAAATTCAGTGTAGGAATTAGGTCCTTAGATATAGTTATGAGATCTATAAATGTAGCACTTATTTAAATACATAAATATTAGGTCTATGAATTCTGTAATAACAGTATAAGCATAAGATCTATAAATCTAGTGTCGGAATAAGTTAAGTGAATACAGTACAGGAATTAAATAATAGATACAATGAAGACACTAGATTTGCGAATAGAGCAATTACAATTTAGAAACGCATTAAGAGGACCTACTCATCAGCTGTTCTCCGTGTGCATCACGTCCGGCGGCCGAACGGAAACCCTGAGCTTCGACCAACGCATTCACTCGCTGGTCGTGAGCGTCACGCAGCTGGTGGTAACACACGTCAGTCGTGCCCTCCACCCTGCGCACCGCCTGGCCTTCACCACCGCCCTCTGCGCAGCCATCTCCGCAGACGCCGGCACCCTCACCCCCCCTGCCTGGAGAGCCGTCCTCGACCCCTCGGTGCTGGACGAAGTGGGTGTGGCGACGCGAGGGAAGGGGCGTTGGGGCGCGGTGATGTTTGTGTGTGTTCGTGCGTGTTTGCGTGTGGCTTTGCTGATGATTTCGTGTGTGTTTCATCCTGTGTGGTCTGGTTTTGTGCGAGTGTGTGATTCTGAGTTTTAATTTTAGTTACCTTGCTTGTATATTTGCTTTTAAATCCTCTTCGTATTAATAATTGGCTAGTATCTTAGTGTGTGTTTTGGATAAATTACGAGTGATTGGTACGCTTCCTTGTGTTTGCATTTAAACCAGTGATATAGAGCAGATATGAGATAAAACTTGGTTTAATCCGTTGTGCTAAGCTTTTATTGAAGAACTATTTAACTTAAAAAAAAAAAAACGCCAGCTTCTTTTCCACATAACGATAATGCATTTTTTGTTAGTGCAAGATATATAAAATTCGTAACCTTTCATGCAAATCTGAAATCAACTTGAACAAGACACCCAGGAAGTTGACCACAAGAAACCATGAATTAATTTGTATCAAATCAGACAGAAAAAAAAAAAAATGGATGAATTAAGGAGATCAAATTATCACAAACCATTCCCAAAAACAGTATAGGTTCTTATCCCTCTTCTTCGTCAACTTCCTGACGCATTCTTCTCAACCCGAAGCTTCACCGTAGAAGTAAAGTAAAATTTCCTTCCACCCCCACCCACTGTATTAAACATCCCCTCCACCACGCTGCTTCTATCATAGATAAAGCCCACACACCCCTTCCCCCCTCACCTCCCCCATTTGCTCCACCCCCTTCCCCCTCTTCACCCCCCCTCCCTTTGCTGTCTTTGTCTCTCTCTTGAATAATACAGGCTATTCAGTGTACCTTGGTCATGACATTTTACACATGGCGTGCTTACTCAATGCAATACCTTCCACAGGATATATATATATATATATATATTTATATATATATATACATATGTATATATATATATATGTATGTATGTATGTACGGAAGTATGTATATATACACAAATCAATCTATCTATCTATATATATATACGTATAGATAGATAGACATATTCATATATACGTATCTATCTATATATATATATTCATATATATATTCATATACATATATGTATATATATATATATATATATATATATATATGAATATATATAAATATATATATATATATATATATATATATGTGTTGAAATACACAAATATTTATATATGTAAATATATAAATATATATATATATCATATATAATATAGATACATATACATATATATACATATTCACACGTAAATATATATATGTATGTGTATATATATGTATATATATGTTTATGTATATAAATATATATATACATATATATTTATATATAAATATATATATACATACATATATATTTATATATATATATATATAAATATATAAATATATGGATATATATATTTATATAAATATATATATATATATATATAAATATATAAATATGAATATATGAAAATATGAATATATGAATATATGAATAATATGAATATATGAATATATATATATATATATATATATATATATATATAAACAATTTACACGCTTTGCTGTCACCTACCAACATTATTTGCACATGTTTTTTTTTCAAATACAATGTTCTACTTCTGAAAATAGATAGATAATTTTATAGAAAATATACATAAATAACTGAACTAAAATGACCTAATCCGATCTTGACATAACAGTCCAGATAAAATTCACTCACATAACAGTTCATAATTACTTCTTTCTTCCTCTCTCTAATTCTTCTTATTCTTCGTACCCTTCTGCTAATATTTGCCTGAATTTCTGGCATTTGTAAGAAACAATACTTCATTTCCTTAAAATTCCCCTTTATGCCTTAACTAGAAGTCCTTGAGGTCCTATTCCTAACCTTTATCCAAAAACCTGTCCTGATCCTTCTATAAAACATGTCATGTCATGTCACCTTGACAGTTCACAAATGTTACCCACTGCTACGTCACCATCGTTATTTTCACTTTCTTCAATATCATCATCGTCATTATTATTGGTGTTATTACTTATTACTTTTATTATTATTACTGTTATTACTATCGTTGTTATTATTTTTATTGTTATTATTGTTATTATCGTTGTTGTTTTTGTTGTAGTTTGTTTATAATTATTATCATTATCATTATTATCACCATCATTATAATAATCATCATCATAATCATCATTATCATTATCATTATCATTATCATTATCATTATCATTATCATTATCATTATCATTATCATTATCATTATCATTATCATTATCATTATCATCATCATCATCATCATTATAATTACCATCATTATCATTCATCATCATCATCATTAATATTATTATTATTCGCATTAAATTGATATTATTATTATTACTATTATTATTACTATTATTGTATTATTATTGTGTTTTTTATTATTGCTATTATTTTTAGTATTATTATTATTTCTATCACTAAATATATCATCATCATCATCATCATCATCATCATCATCATCATCATCATCATCATCATCATCATCATCATCATCATCATCATCATCATCATCCCCATCATCATCATCATCATCATCATCACTGGAAGATGAAATAGAGCACAAAGCAGAAAGGGAACACAATACCCGTAGTGTATCGGTGTTCCCAAATACATATTATGTCTCTATTTCAGTCCATACACACCCAGAATATTACACCCTACATAAATCAAATACCCAAAATCTTCCTCTTCCTTCCTTATTCCTCTTCATCCTCCATCCTCTACCTCTCACCCTCCACCTTCCACCCTCTCCTTCTTGCACCCTCACCCTGGGTAGTGATCACCTCCACCCTCAGCCAGTGAGACACGGATGTAAACACCCTGCTGACCTTGCTTCTCTGCTGGTAATGTTGCCACCCTTAGCGCGCCCTTGTGGAAGCTGTCATGGCGTTGGAGGTGGATTTCGGCGGCGTAGGCGAAGATCTGCTGAAGGGCGTGCGTCTCCAGCTGTCCCTACACGACCTCGTCACGGTAGTATTGTGTCCCGGTTTGGGGGTCACACCCTGCATCGACATTGTGTATTTTTGTTTTTACGTGTTTCTTTTTGTTGTTGTTGTTGTTCTATATGTTCTGTGAGCAGTTTTATTTCGAGTTGTATTTGTATTGTGGTTTCTTTGGGATATTTTATAACCGTTCTTGAAGTATGTATATACTTAAAGAAATGTCTGTATGTATAGTTAAATGCAAAAGTCCATTCGCCTCTGAGATTCAAGTAGTCATGAGGCAGAATACATCGGTGCATCTTTTTAATTTGATTGTACATATATCTTGAATGCTTGATTATATATCTTTAGAGTTATGAGTAATATTTTTTTACAGGAAAGAAATAATGTAATAATCAATTAATCTTTATATCCATCAGGTTGCTAACTTGTAAGTAATGCATATTAATATTTGTCAGCTATTTCTCCCACCGTGCCAAATGCAGTAAGGTAACTCAGACTATCAATAATTTAAACTTACAACTCCTTTACATCTTAAATGCTACAGTAATTTAGCTGTTAAGATCTGTCCAGAGAATTATGACACAGATACCGCACTGACAGAATGTTATCAACTCTCTTTTTTATCTTCCACATTTTCCTGTTTTTTTTTTTTTCTTTCTTTCTTTCTCGTTTTTCTACGTTGTTCCAAAAATCAGCTGACACTACTTCTACAGGAGGTGGGACTGACAGGGAGTCGAGGTCCTGCCGAGATGCCCCGTGGTAGGATATCAGACTTTAATGCCCTGATGCTCTTAAGGATAGCCAAGCCCCGTCAGGTTAGTTCATAGTTCTTCGGTGTTGTGTTCAATAACATCTGTCGAAAGTTTTGGAAAAGAAATATAGAAATTCATTGTACGTTTCGTATCATTAAGTTCCTGATGTATTAGACTGACTGGTGTGTTGTGTTTTGAAATGGGCTGTTGGTGGTAAGAACTGGTTAATGGGATGTTCCTCTTAAGACTTCATACTCTTGTAATTTGTTATGGCTAGGACATATGTTTTTATTATCGAAACGTAAATGTTACGTTTAGTTTGGCCATATTATAGATACGAGAGACTGTGAACAATTACCTGATTAAAAAAAAAAAAAAAAAACATATTAATTCATTGATCCCATCACTTTCTTACAAATCAACAGAACTTCGGAATTTGTAAACACTGAATGCTAAAATACCATTTCCACCCGACAAAGCATCATTA
>NC_061849.1:30786792-30791792 GCF_019202785.1 Penaeus chinensis | reverse complement strand
CAAATATTGAACACTTTTTATCCGATGATAATGATGATGATGGTGATAACAATAATAATGCGGATAATGATAATACTGATTATAATAATGATAATAATAATAATAATAATAATAATAATAATAATAATAATAATAATAATAATAATAATAATAATAATAATAATAGTAATAATAATAATAATGGTAAAAATAATAATGATAATTGTAATAATGATAATGATAATAATAGTAATGATAATAACAATAATAATGAAAATAGCAACAACTACAACAATAACAACAACAGCAATAATAGCCATACAGTGCCATATGTGCGAGAAATTTAAGACATACAAATAATGATGATAATAATAATAGTAATAATAATGATAATAACGATGATGATGCTGATGATGGTGATAATAATAATAATAATAATTATTATTATTATAATAATAATAATAATAATAATAATAAGATTGATATTAATAATAATAAAAATAATAATAATAATAGCAGTAGTAGTGATGATGATGATGATGAAGATAATAATAATAATAATAATGATACTAGTGATAGTAATAATGATAATGATAAAGATGATAATAATAATAATGATAATGCTAATAATGACAACAGCAATAATAATAAAAATCCAATATCTGTAAGAATGATAAACAGGATAAAATTTGTAAACTACAATAAAAACAACTATTTATCCAACAATCACAAATATAACGATAATGAAAATCTGAACAATAAATCGTATTTTCTGCTAATCATGCAATGAGCAGGGAGGCTCCGTGCAATCCCAATCTGACACAATACATATTGATATCTTTTTCATTTTACCTTGAGAAAAGAGGAGTGATGGACAATGCAAGGACGATAATTCCGATGTTGCAGCATATTATTGGAAAGGTGATTAAAAAAATAAATAAAATGGAATTGATGATATAAACATGGTTCGTGATGAAGAGTTGTAGTTACTAACGATAATTATGGTAGCAGGAGTAATGGTTTTTATTATGAAAAATGTAATAATAATTTTGATTATCTGATAGTGACAATAGAAATGTTGTTGATAGTTGATTATGATTATGCTGCTGTTGTTAATTTTTAATAATGGTAATATAAATAAAGATGCTTATAATGAAAGTAATGCAAATTGTAAAAATACTAATGATAATTATAAAAGAAAAATAGTTATTATGCAAATCATGATAATGATAACGATAATTGTGATAACAACAATCGTTGCTTTTATCATACTTTTCATTTCAGCAAAAGTGTTGATAATGATAATAGTGACAATGTGTGTGTGTGTGTGTGTGTGTGTGTGTGTGTGTGTGTGTGTGTGTGTGTGTGTGTGTGTGTGTGTGTGTGCTGCGCTGTCTGTATAAGAGAAAAGGAATAAGGAAGAAATTACGTTTATTCAAATCAGAAACTACGACATTAAGCCAAATAAGAATAAAGATACATAAAACCAATAGTTACTTGTCTTTTTCGATCCACCTCTGTCTGGTTATGAATTAATTTATAACTTACAGTATATGTAAAACCACCTTTCCATCTCTCAATCTTAATGTCTACTCATCTTTCTACCTCTCTGTGTTAAGGTGGGGGAGGAGGGAAGTGGGAGGGATAGATGTCGGGCTTAAAGAGGAGGAGGAAAAGTGAATTAATGGAAGGTCTGGGAGTGAGAGGAGGTGGCAGAGCGAGAAAGGGAAAGGAAAACGGAGACTGACTAAAATCTAATAAAAACACAAGTATATGTTTATATACGTGCGACTGCTTGAAGAATAAGCCGAAAGATCGTAAAAGACATCAATGGCGCCTGCGTGGAAGCTTTCCCACTCGGCATGGAAGGGATTCGATCGCTGGCCTTCCGCGTGGGAGGCAGCGACCATATCCATTCCGCCATCACTGTCCAATAGAATGTTACAGCTATTTGTCTATTTGAAAGTTGTATTTCCTGCATTAATTAATAATCGATTTAAATAAGTGTGTGTGTTAATGTGTGCGTGCATGCGTGTGCGTGTGTGTGTGTGCGTGCGTGCGTGCGTGCGTGTGAGCGCGCGCGCACGTGCGTGTAACTGTATTACCGGTTCTTCGAGAACGGGAGTAACTTATATCTTAACATTACATCAGTTTTTGTATTGTTATTCCTGTTATCATTATTACCGTTATTATTAATCTTATTGCTATTATTATTATTAGAAGTAGTAGTAATAGTAATATCATTATTATTATTATATTACTATTATTACCATTGTATAGCATCATTATATTCATGTTTTCTTCATTACTACTATAATCATTTTCATCATACTAACAATCACCGTTATCATCATTACTACCATTATTATTAGCATTTGTATTGTTACCTTCATTATCACCATCGTTCTTAGAATCGTAATCATTATCATACATTTTATCTCTCTCTCTCTCTCTCTCTCCCTTCTCTTTTCTTTTCTTTTCTTTTCTTTTCTTTTCCTTTCTTTTCTTCTCTTCTCTTCTCTTCTCTTCTCTTCCCTCCTCTCCTCTCCTCTCTTCTCTTCTCTTCTCTTCTCTTCTCTTCTCTTTTTTTCTATTCTCTCTCTCTCTCTTCTCTTCTCTTCTCTTCTCTCCTCTCCTCTCCTCTCCTCTCCTCTCCTCTCCTCTCCTCTCCTCTCCTCTCCTCTCCTCTCTTCTCTTCTCTTCTCTTGTCTTCTCTGCTCTCTCTATCTATCTGTGTGTGGATGTGTGTGTGTGTTTTCTCTCTCGATCGGTCACTCTGTCGATAGGGCACTCGAGCTTTGTGAAAGGGGCAAGGGACCATCTCCTCTTTACCTTGGTTATAAAGTAACGCTCTTAATTAATGCACTGATTGCCATGAATGGACCATTTAGTTAGAAGTGTAACTATTGTTGTAGAAGCCATTAGTATTTGTTCTGATGAAATTACATGGTAATCTACAGTACATAAAAATATCTACGCATAATACACACTTTTGGAAAACCGTCTTTGCTGCAGTCATTGTTTGCAGTGCATCATGCATCCCGAAAAAAAATATTTATATATCAGTTGGGATATTTTCTTACGATAAAGTACTGGCGATGTTGTATATCGGCGATGCATATATTGGCATCGGGATTGTTATAACTGTCTACGAAGAATCGATTTATCATTATCGCCTTAGACAATTTTGTGTATCGATGCCTACTTATCACTACTTATAGTTATATGTCTAATGTTATAGGTTATAATGTTAATGGATTATATAGCTGGTCATTTCATCAATTTACATCTTTGGAGTAATTTTTCTGTCTGTACAAGGACCGTATTTGAAGGAAGTGTTATGTTATGTGAATTAAGACTGTGAGAATGTTAAGTTATAATACACATCAGTAGCTTACTAAGATGGACATGTGTGTAGAATTTTTTCTGATATTTCCCTCTTCCATAAACTGCCAAGAACCAATTCAGTGAAGTATTTAGGAATGTAGAAATCACTATATATGTGTTTGTATGATCCGATTACGTATATGCAAATTACAGGGTTAAGGCGCTGTTATAGAAAGTTTAGATACTGTTATTATAAATCACCAGTCATTAGTTACATTGGTAAATTTGTGATTGATGATTCGCGTATTTTCATGTATATTCATATTTTCATATTCATCAGTACAGATAATTACAGGTATTGTATCTCAGTCTCTCTTTCGCTCCCTCACCCCCCACCCTCTCTCTCTCTCTCTCTCTATCTCTCTCTCTCTCTCTCTCTCTCTCTCTCTCTCTCTCTCTCTCTCTCACTCATTCACTCACTCATTCACTCACTCACTCACTCTCTCTCTCTCTCTCTCAATTTTCCTCTCTCTCTCTCTCACTCACTCACTCACTCTCTCTCTCTCTCTCTCACTTTTCCTCTCACTCACTCACTCACTCAATCACTCACTCATTCATTCATTCATTCATTCATTCCTTCATTCATTCATTCATTCATTCATTCATTCATTCATTCACTCACTCACTCACTCACTCAATCACTCATTTACTCACTCACTCACTCACTCACTCACTCACTCACTCTCTCTCACTTTTCCTCTCTCTCTCTCTCTCTCTCTCTCTCTCTCTCTCTCTCTCTCTCTCTCTCTCTCTCTCTCTCTCTCTCGCTCTCTCTCTCATATATCCCCTGAGCGCCATCAACACACGAGTCATTGTTTGCAGTGCGCCAAACATGCAAATCAGATATATTCATATCAGTTTGGATATTTCCTTACAAGAAAGTATCGGCGATGATGCACTGGTATCGGTATCGCTTCGACTGCCTGTGAGAATTCGAAGAATCCAAAATCGATGTAGCTAATTTTCGAGCATCGATGTATTGGTATCATTGTCTATCTCTCTGTCTTAATGTTTACTTATCTTTCTGTCTCTCTGTCTTAATGTCTACTTATCTATCTGTCTCTCTGTCTTAATGTCTACTTATCTTTCTGTCTCTCTGTTTTAAAGTCTACTTATCTATCAGTCTGTGTCTGCTACTATTATCATTGTTATTATTTTTGTTAATATTATCATAGTCATCATTATTATTTTCATTATTATTATTGACATTATTATTGTTGCTTTTGTTATTGTCATTATCATTATCGTAATTGACGTCTCGATGATATTATGAAAATTGTGATAATAACAACGATATCTGTTATCACTACTATCGTTACTATTATCATGATTTGCATAAGTCGCAATACATGTATGTGACTTAACAATTTTCGGTCTGGGTTAATGAACAGTATGATCTACGGAATCGTATCCAATGTAGATCTTCAAATTGTACATGGCGAATTTTCGAAAAAAAAATGTTTGAGAGGGCAGGCGAATAGTGTGTATGTGTGAGACAGAGGAAGAGAGAGAGAGAGAGAGAGAGAGAGAGAGAGAGAGAGAGAGAGAGAGAGAGAGAGAGAGAGAGAGAGAGAGAGAGACAGAGAGAGAGAGAGGCCTAGGTTGATGAAAGAGAGAAATAGTGGGCCGATTGA
>NC_061849.1:30779292-30781792 GCF_019202785.1 Penaeus chinensis | reverse complement strand
AAAGATGCTTATAATGAAAGTAATGCATTTGTAAAAATCCTAATAATAATTTTTAAAAAGAAAAAGTTTATTATGCAAATCATGATAATGATAACGATAATCGTGATAACAACAATCGTGGCTTTTATCATACTTTTCATAACATCAACAAAAGTGTTGATAATGATAATAGTGACAATGTGTGTGTGTGTGTGTGTGTGTGTGTGTGTGTGTGTGTGTGTGTGTGTGTGTGTGTGTGTGTGTGCTGCACTGTCTGTATAAGAGAAAAGGAATAAGGAAGAAATTACGTTTATTCAAATCAGAAACTACGACATTAAGCCAAATAAGAATAAAGATACATAAAACCAATAGTTACTTGTCTTTTTCGATCCACCTCTGTCTGGTTATGAATTAATTTATAACTTACAGTATATGTAAAACCACCTTTCCATCTCTCAATCTTAATGTCTACTCATCTTTCTACCTCTCTGTGTTAAGGTGGGGGAGGAGGGAAGTGGGAGGGATAGATGTCGGGCTTAAAGAGGAGGAGGAAAAGTGAATTAATGGAAGGTCTGGGAGTGAGAGGAGGTGGCAGAGCGAGAAAGGGAAAGGAAAACGGAGACTGACTAAAATCTAATAAAAACACAAGTATGTGTTTAAATACGTGCGGCTGCTTGAAGAATAAGCCGAAAGATCGTAAAAGACATCAACGGCGCCTGCGTGGAAGCTTTCCCACTCGGCATGGAAGGGATTCGATCGCTGGCCTTCCGCGTGGGAGGCAGCGACCATATCCATTCCGCCATCACTGTCCATTGGAATATGACAGCTATTTGTCTATTTGAATGTTGTATTTCCCGCATTAATTAATAATCGATTTAAATAAGTGTGTGTGTTAATGTGTGCGTGCATGCGTGTGCGTGTGTGTGTGTGTGTGTGTGTGTGTGTGTGTGTGTGTGTGTGTGTGTGCGTGCGTGCGTGCGTGCGTGCGTGCGTGCGTGGTCATTATCGCCTTAGGCAATTTTGTGTATCGATGCCTACTTATCACTAATGTTATAGGTTATGATGTTAATGGATTATATAGCTGGTCATTTCATCAATTTACATCTTTGGAGTAATTTTTCTGTCTGTACAAGGACCGAATTTGAAGGAAGTGTTATGTTATGTGAATTAAGACTGTTAGACTGTTAAGTTATAATACACATCAGTAGCTTACTAAGATGGACATGTGTGTAGAATTTTTTCTGATATTTCCCTCTTCCATAAACTGCCAAGAACCAATTCAGTGAAGTATTTAGGAATGTAGAAATCACTATATATGTGTTTGTTTGATCCGATTACTGTGCATTTCAATTCACGTCCATTAATAGATAATTTTTGAGGTGTTCAAAAATATCAAGTATCATAATACATTATTAAATGAACAGAAGAAATTCGAAACTACCATTATCAAATTAATTTATAATTGCAGACAAATACACCATAAAAAAATAATAAACCTTGGAGTTTCTTTGTAAATTCCCAGGTTAGGCCCAGAGGAGCGGAAATTACCCGTCTTGGTATGGGCTGACTACGGGCGTGACGTGGCCGGCGAGGTGATAGCAGCCGCCCACGCCCGTTCTGTGGCCGGAATTACTAGGGTTATCATGGCTACACCGGCGGAGAAGGTACGTTGATAATTTCAATGAATTTTGATTAATGATTTTGATTACTATGATTTAATAATGTTGGTGATTTTGTATTGATGAATTTGATGAATAATTTTAATCGCTTATTTTTTCCCCTTCATTTATTTTGTTTTTTATACGTATTCTTATTCTTATTTTCTTTCTCATTCTCATTCTTTCTCATTTTTATTCTCATCCTTATTTTCTTTCTCTTTCATTTCTTTTATTCTTCTTATAATTTCTATTTTCTATGCTTGTTAAAATCTCATATTAGTTTGTTTAATCTTGATTTATGTCTCTGTACCCCAAGAGAAAAAACTTCATTGAATTGAATAAATAATTATTTCCTATATTAAACGGATTCCAATTTATTTTGTCGAAGGATAATCTATTTCTTTTTTCTTATCTTTCCAGGCAGGAGAGCTGGATTCTGTCGGAGTGCCTAACCTTGCCTCGCTTTTAGTGAACTCTGTGCAGCAAGGCGGATGGATCATCGTACAGGTGGGGGGAAACTCTAGGGAACCACAACCCCCATTTCATTAACATGTTATTTTCGCTGTCATTTGTTTTCTAAAAATGAATGGAGTGGAGTGATTATGATGATGGTAATGAAGTTGATGAAAAGGAAAATTGTTATAGTAATGATAATGATGTTGATAGTGATGATAATATTAATAATGATAATGATAATGATAATTAATTATAAGGACAATGACAATTATAATAGTACTGATAATGACAATGATAATGATAGTGACAATGATAATGGTAATAATACTGATAATGACAATAAGGATAATGCTAATAAGGATAATAATAATATGATATCAATGTTAATAATTATGATAGGTACATTA
>NC_061849.1:30759292-30761792 GCF_019202785.1 Penaeus chinensis | reverse complement strand
ACCTGTTTGTATGCACCTACCCGTCTGTATTACACGAACATAATGTGATCATCTGTTACGTCAAACCCAATGATGGCACACCTAAAAACCGCATAGTTACGTCAGCGATAAGCATAATCTATGGGTTTGGCAAACAGACGCTCTGATGTCCATTTCGTCTGTTAAAATCAAGACTTAGAGAGCGACGGACACAAACAACACTGACTGTGTACGATAATCATTCCTTTCTGTTGTCTGTGTACGATAATCTCTATTTTTCGGTAAGTCTCCGGATTGCTCGAACACGTTAGGATAATTGTATTTTGGCCATTCATTGTTGTACAATATAGACACGGCGATTTAAAAATATATAGCAAGGACGTGTGAATAATCTGCTCGGTTTAAAGGATTTGTGGGAAAGAGTGATTAAGACATTTCTGCTAATTAGAGTAAAAGAGAGAGAGAGAGAGAGAGAGAGAGAGAGAGAGAGAGAGAGAGAGAGAGAGAGAGAGAGAGAGAGAGAGAGAGAGAGAGAGAGAGAGGGAGAGAGAGACACACACACACATATTAATTATAATAATAATAATAATAATAACAATGAAAATAACACTAATAATAATAGTAAAACAATTTATAATAAAAACATACTGATATTGATAATGATAATAATTATGATGATAACAATGGTAAGACTAATGATGATGATAATAACAATGGTGATGGCAGTAATGATAATGATAACGATGATAATTATGATGATGATGACAATGAAAGTAATAAAAGAATAAAGTGACATTGATGATGCTGTTATTCTCATCATTATCATCAATTATGATAATGATAAAAATGGCTATATTATTATTATTATTATCATTATTTTTGTATCATTATTATTGATATTATTTTTTATTTGTGATTATCATTATTATTGTCAGTTTTACTTTTACTTGTTTTTGTTTATTATTATTTTTTTTTATTATCTTTATTATTGTCATTATTATTATCATTGTCATCATTAGCATCATTATCGTCATCATCGTCTTCGAGGTAATATAGTTGTTATTATTGTTGTTGTTTTTTTCACCATTAAATATCATTGTTGTTTTTATGATCATTATCATTATTTTTATTGTTACCCTTAATGTTATTGTTATAATGAAAATATTATAATTATTATCTTTATTACCATTAATATTTGTAGTAGTAGTAGTAATAATATTAATGTTATTATTATTATTTTGATTATTATAATGATAGTGATAATGGTAATTACATTAATGGTGATAATAATAATAATAATAATAATAATAATAATAATAATAATAATAATAATAATAATAATAATAGTAATAAAGACAATGATAATAACAATAATCATTATTGTTATTATCATTATCATTATTGTTATTTTTATTTCATTACTGTTATTTTTTTGTAATTGTTAAGTTGTTGTTAGTCGTGTTATCATTATCAGTATTTTCTTTTTTTTCTTTTTGTAATGTTATATCTATTATTATCATTATTGTTTTGTTAGTGAATTATTATTACTGTTTCTTTGTAGTCTTGTCTCTTATTATTGTCGTTTATCAGTATTTTTTCGTTTATTTTATTGTTATCATTACGTTTAGTATTATTACTAGTATTATTATTATTATTATCATTATGATTATTATTATTATTATTATTATTATTATTATTATTATTATTTTTTTTATTTATTATTATTTTTATTTTATCATTATTGTTATTGTTATTTTCTTTATTTCATTATTGTAAGGTTACTAGGTATTATTAATACAGTTATTTCTATTGTTTAGTAGTTATATTAGTATCATCATTATTATTTATTATACATGATTGTTGTCTGCTGTTTTGTGTAGCATGTATATTTGATTTTTATTATTATGTTTATTATTGATATTTTGGTTATTATTTTGTTATTGTGACTTATTATTATCATCATTACTTATTATTATTACTATACTGTTATCGTTTATAATCATCATCATCATCATTATCATCATTATTATTACTATTATCATTGTTTTTGTTGTTGTTATTATTATTTGTTCTATTATCAGTTTCATCATCATTATTATCATGTTTTTTGTTTGTATTAATATTGTTATTGTTGTTATACGTCTTATTATTTGTTGTTGTTGTCGTGTTATCATTATCAGTATTTTCTTTTTTTCTTTTTTAATGGTATCTATTATTATCATTATTGTTGTTAGTGATATTATTACTGTTACCTTTCGTATTCTTGTTCTTATTATTGTTCGTATCATTATTATTACGATTATTATTATCATTACGATTATTATTATTACTATTATTATTATTATTATTATCATTATTATTATTATTATTATTATTATTATTATTATTATTATTATTATTATTATTATTATTATTATTATTATTTTATCATTATTGTTATTGTTATTATCTTTATATCATTATTGTAATTACTATTATTATTAATACAGTTATTACTATTATTAGTAGTAATAGTATCATC
>NC_061849.1:30751792-30754292 GCF_019202785.1 Penaeus chinensis | reverse complement strand
CAGAGGAGAGTGCACTACCTGGAGGAGCTGCAGACGTTGCAGGAGATGCACCGCCACCTGCAGGAAACACTGGAGGCCCGCCGCTCCGGCCTCGGACTCGGCCCCATTCACCTATCGGATTCCGACATCCACCTGGACGAGGATGTGGAAGGCGGCGGCGGAGAGCTGTCCCGCCACGGGTCGGAGGACAGCCTGCTCCTGCTCGGCCACCGCACACAGCACAAAGGTAAGCCTCGCTCCGCGTCCGTGGTGGCCCGTTCACGCAGCAAGTCCGTCGGCACGGACCTGCTGGACGGCGGGTCACAGCCCGGACCGAAGACCAAGGTCTCCGGCTGGAAGAGGGTCAAGGAAGCCCTCAAATGGGAACGCGCCACCCTCTTGCCCCCAGCGCCCACCCCCGCCACTGCCACTAGCGCCCACCACCCCACGTCCCCGCAACCCACCCCTAGCCCTCAACCCACCACCCAGGAGGACCCATTCTTCCGCCCCCCGTCCTCCTCCTCGTCCTCCAGCGTGCTCACCGAGGTCATGACGGAGGAGGATGTGCTCAACCTCTACCGACGAGGCTTCGACCACAGTAAGTGTCGCGCGGAAGGGAGGTCGATCCGACCCCGCCCCCGCTCGGGCCGCCTCGGGCTCTCGCCGACGGTAGGCCTACCCGGGGCTGGGGCAAGTGCTCTCGCGGCTCCGCATCTGGCTCTGTGCGCTTGGAAGTGTGCTTGTGTGCGGAGTTGCGCGAATCGCTCTCAAACACACTTGCACAGATTCCATTTCTCTCTCAATCTCTCCTTCCCTCCATTCTCTTTTTTTCTCCCTCTTCCCCCTTCTCTCTCTCTCTCTCTTTCTGTCTATCTATCTATATATCTACCTCTCCCTCTCTCCCTCTTTCCCTCCCTCTCCCACTGCCTATTCCTATCCCTCCCTCTCTTTTTATGCTTTTCTCTCTCAGATAAATAGATATAAATCGAGAGATAGCTAGATATATATATAGAGAGAGAAAGAGAGAAAGAGACAGAAAAAGAGAAAGAGAAAGAGATAACGAGCGCGAGTGAAGAGTACCAACATATGGTACCAGAACTTGTCAAAACATTCCACTGATCCTTCTCCCTTTCATGAGACTCGTAGGCTATTCTCAGTGCCTTCGGATGAGCTTGAATGTACGCATGGCACCATCCTCCTTCCTTCTCTCGTCTGTATTTGTCACGTGTTCCTATTTTCTTTCAACAATCCTTAAGTCCATTGTAATAATCCGTCACTCTTATGAAGATAATATAGTTTGATAATTCTTCTTTTTTATTTTTTATTTTCTGTTTATCATTATTATTTTATATTCGTACTCTCTGAGGTACACTGAACTCTTATAGAAATGTTATCGGATTGAGAACTCGCGGTGAACGTTCAGAAATCAAAGCTCTTTATTCTGAACCTCTGTATGGGATTTACAAAATATCTAACCTTCAATTTCATATAATAACCTTTTTATTTTTTGCCTACATTGCCTATATTACTTTGTTTCTTGAGATTTTTTGGGTTAAATTCATCGTAAAGTCTTTGCAAGATATTTCCTCTCTATAACGCAAGGGCTGTGCAAATAAATGACTAAAATAAATAAAGACAGACAGCAAGGTGTTTAGGAAACGAATTTTCGTCATGTGTCAATGTTGCGCTTGAATACCTGCATCCATTATCATATTCAGTACGAAAACACATTGAAATCTATGGTGCTTTGTATTTAGTAGTGATTTTACGTGTTAAATTGCAATACCGACAATCATACACGCAGACACGCACACATACGCTCAACACGTACGACTCAAAAAATTCACAAGAAATTGTTCCCTAATCCTTTTTAATCGTCCGTCTCTCGAAATAAACGCGATTCGGCCCCAATTTAGAACAGCTCCAGATTATCGAAGCCAATCACGCTGCGCCCTGAGACATAACAGGTGAGCCTAATGAACATCGGTAGTCTAACTGGAGCTCTGTGATCAAGTTCCCCGCGCCTTGTCGTTGCAGGCTGTGTGGATGACGAAGCTCTTTTTTCCTCTCTTCATCTTATTTCTCTCTATAGCGCGTTTGTCTATTATTGGATGTCGCTAATAAAAGAATGCCGTGGCGTGACGCGTGAAGGACAGCTGATTGTCTTTTCGACCTCGCAAGGCGATCCATAGACAAAAAAATATACATCAAAATAGGGCGTGACGCTTTATTCCTGGTGACGTCATAACCCTGACGACTCGATGACATCACAGGTAAACAAAGGGTGACACGTGGAGGGAGTGGCAGGAAATAATAATCTGGTGCCTTCTGTGTGGCGCTCGGGTGTCAAATGACTCCTGAGATGCTGGGGGAAAACTCCTGGTTAAAGACGAAGTTAAGTTTTCCGTCGGATGTGTTTTAAATTTTAGGCTTTCGTGTAAACATAGAAAACGGTGACGTTGAAATTATACGCGTAGTTTTTAATTTATCGATTGTTTTTGTTTTGTCTGTGCAAGCGTAT
>NC_061849.1:30736792-30739292 GCF_019202785.1 Penaeus chinensis | reverse complement strand
TCTGTCTGTATGTGTGTGTGTGTGTGTGTGTGTGTCTCCCTTATAGCTTTTTTTGATTGCCCCTCTCTCTCTCTCTCTCTCTCCTCTCTCTCTCTCTCTCTCTCTCTCTCTCTCTCTCTCTCTCTCTCTCTCTCTCTCTCTCTCTCTCTCTCTCTCTCTCTCTCTCTCTCTCTCTCTCTCTCTCTCTCTCTCTCTCTCTCTCTCTCTCTCTCTCTCTCTCTCTCTCTCTCTCTCTCTCTCTCTCTCTCTCTCTTCTCTCTCTCTCTCTCTCTCTCTTCTCTCTCTCCCTCTCTCTCTCTCTCTCTCTCTCTCCCTCTCTCTCTCTCTCTCTCTCTCTCTCTCTCTCTCTCTCTCTCTCTCTCTCTCTCTCTCTCTCTATCTATCTATCTCTCTCTCTCTCTCTCTCTCTCTCTCTCTCTCTCTCTCTCTCTCTCTCTCTCTCTCTCTCTCTCTCTCTCTCTCGCTCTCTCTCTCTCTCTCTCTCTCTCTCTCTTCTCCTTTCTTTCAGTTTCACTAACCCTCTTGCACCTATCCTTTTATCTCCTCCCTCCGTTTAAACATTAGTATGTTATTCGCATTCTACCTTTTTAAATTTACTTATATACTCAAGGCTATATTAAACATAGCTCATATTTACCTAAATGTAAAATCGTAAAGAAGTCTCGATAGAACCTATGTAAATTCTTTCAAATGCCGAGGAACCTGCTCGAAAATTCCGTTTTCCATTTCACTCTTCCTGCGGTAAACTTGGACATTGCTCTTTTGAAATACTTCAATACTATAATGCTATAAAAGTGATCAAGTGCTTGTCACGTGTACCAAGCAGAGAAAGTAATAGGTGAAGAGAGTGAAGAGAAAATTGAACTGTTTAATATGGCTTCGTAATTCTTAATGTTATGTTTATCCTGTCATGCACAGAACATAAATAACGAATGCTTTGTTGTTAGCAAATATGATTCGATACATCATTTGGCGTATAATTAAAGTTTTTTTCTGCTATTATAAGCATTTGACGATTTTTTTTATACGATTGGTTTATCTTTCTAGTAAGTTGTCGTTTATTTGAAGTGGTATTGTTTTATTGGTAATGTTCTCTCTCTCTCTCTCTCTCTCTCTCTCTCTCTCTCTCTCTCTCTCTCTCTCTCTCTCTCTCTCTCTCTCTCTCTCTCTCTCTCTGTCTCTCTTTTACTTTTGTTTTTATTATTTCTACCTACTGCTCTCAATCTTTGTCTCTGTTTCTTTTTTTCTCTCTCTTTCTCTCTCTCTCTCTCTCTCTCTCTCTCTCTCTCTCTCTCTCTCTCTCTCTCTCTCTCTCTCTCTCTCTCTCTCTCTCTCTCTCTTTTACTTTTTTTTTTATTATTTCTACCTACTGCTCTCAATCTTTCTTCTTAAACCACGTTCATTTATCTTTAATGGCACCCCTTAATCAACACCTGCATGCACCTCGTGACCAGAATGCATAACAACGAACGCAAAATAGTCTTTCACAAGCAGTCACCCTGGCACACGTGTAGCACATCCGCTCTTGCCTGCCTCGTGATCGACGTGCGCATGTGCTGACCCTCTGCGGAGACACACCATATTTAAAATCACTGGTTTCATGCCCACCTGTGGCCTCATGACCGGTCTAATGACGTTCATCGCTCGTGTTGGCATTATTAATTCTAGCGTCTGATATTTTGTTCATGGGTATTTAAACCTTTCATATACCAATATACCCGCTACATGCATTGTCCTATTCACAAATACTCAGTCAACATGCATGACAGAATCCATGTAGACTCAACTCACCTAATAAATAAATAAATAAATATTTGAATGAATCAATCAAATAATTGGTAAATAAATGGTCAAACAGACGAATAAATAAAAAACCTGCCTGACAAACAAGCAGCCACACACGCACATAACTAGCAGGTGAGGAAGACACATGCCTGGCGGAACTCTGCCCTCCTCTTCCATCTTGTCCAAAGGCTTATATATGCGTGCTGCTAGCATATATAGGAGTCTTTAACTACATGAAAGAGCCGAGATGAGTTAGTGGAAGGATTAATGAGTACCATGATGAGGAAAGAGAGGAGGAAGGGAAGAAAGAGAATAGGTGACTAATACATGGAGGGAGGGAAGGGAGGACAGGAGGAACGGTGTTAGGGAAAGAGGGAGGGAGGGACAGTTCCTGAGAGATAGATAGATAGATAGATAGAGAGAGAGAGAGAGAGAGAGAGAGAGAGAGAGAGAGAGAGAGAGAGAGAGAGAAGAGAAGAGAGAGGAGAGAGGAGAGAGAAAGAGATAGAGAAGAGAGAAAAGAGAAGGGAGAAGAGCGAAGAGAGAGGAGAGAGGAGAGAGAAGAGCGAAGAGAGAGGAGAGAGAGAGAGAGAGAGAAAGAGAGAGAGAGAGAGAGAGAGAGAGAGAGAGAGAGAGAGAGAGAGAGAGAGAGAGAGAGAGAGAGAGAGAGAGAGAGAAAGAGAGAGAAGAGAGAAGAGAGAAGAGAGAGGAGAGA
>NC_061849.1:30724292-30731792 GCF_019202785.1 Penaeus chinensis | reverse complement strand
GCCTAGTCTAGTGGTATTGACGCAAGTGAAATTTATCTTGCTAAAAACAAAAAAACTGGCTTTACGTCTTCAGAACACCTCATTTTTATTTTTATTTTTCTTTCTTTCTTTCCCTCTTTCCTTTTTGTCAAGTTTCGACGAAGAGTTTAAGTATCTCCTCGTGCCTCCTCTTGCTTGCTCGTTTTCTATAATAGATACAGAGTCGCGTCGAGGTGGTGAAGTTTGTACTACAATACGTAATGTTTAAAGCTTTACAAGGAGATTTATATGTTCACTAAATGCATATAAATGCTTTATTTTTTTTTTTTGGTATTTGGTTTTTTCTTTTCTTTTTTCTTTATTATTTTTTAGTCAGGTCTCTTTTGAAGGTTGTATGAAAGAGATCGATACAGGCAGACATACCTGTATTGACAAAGAGGCAGATTTGACGTATATTGATGGAGGAAAGTGTTGAAAGATAAGTAGACAGGCAACCATAAGATGGAGAGAGAGAGAGAGAGAGAGAGAGAGAGAGAGAGAGAGAGAGAGAGAGAGAGAGAGAGAGAGAGAGAGAGAGAGAGAGAGAGAGAGAGAGAGGAGGGGGGGGGGGGAGGGGAGGCAGACAGACAGACAGGCATATTTTGAAGAGGATATATATGACAATATATAAAACCATATACAAATATTTGGACAAAAAATAGATAAATAAAAGAACAAAAAAGAGGACGAGTAAGTGACGAGTGAACCCCACCCCTCCATCTCTCCCCCCCCCCCCCCTTCGTCGCCCATTTCCCTCCCCCCTCCCCCCTCCTCCTCCACCCCTTGGACCCGCCTTTGGGGAAAACTCAATCACTTTCGCACACCTGTTGTTTACGTTGCTTTTATAACCGACCAAACCTGAGCAAGACACAACTTCACGGTTTTCAATCTTGCAACGTGTATCTTCTCTTTGTTTATTTTCTTCTTTCTTTCCCTTTTTTTCTTTATTTTCTTTATTTTCTTCTTTCCTTCTTTTATTTATTTTTTGTGTGTGCCTTCTTTTCTTTCTTTCTTTCCTTTCCTTTATTTCATTTTTTTCTTCTTCTCTCTTCGCATTAATTCTTTCTTTCTCTGTTTCTTTCCTTCTTATCTTTCTTTCCTTCTTTTTCTTCCTTTCCCCGGATGATTACATAAACTGAAAAGATAACTCCTGGTGTTTAAATATACATCATTTTTATTCCTAAGATATTAGAATGAAGAAGTAACACTTGAGAGGTATTTCCTGAAGGCCAGAGAAACATGTTTGGCTTCAGAACATGCTGCTTGAAATAGGTTGGATTTGATTAACATGTCAGTTTTCGTTCTGTTTTCTAAGTCTCTGTCTGTCTGTCTGTACCTGTCTCTCTTTTTCTCTGTTTCTGTCTGTCTGTACCTGTCTCTCTTTTTCTCTGTTTCTGTCTGTCTCTCTTTCTCAGTCTCTGTCTCTTTCTCCCTCTTCACCTCCTTCTCTCTCCCTCCCTCCTTCCTTCCTCTCTCCCTCCTTCCTCTTACCCTCCCTCCCTCCGTCCTCTTACCCTCCCTCCCTCCGTCCCTCCCATGCTCTGTATATCGTAGATCTTTCCGCAGCATCTTCATCTCTCAGAATTCCGCTCTCATCACATAGTTTCATCAGTTTTCGCATCCGTCTGCAGAATCACCTTCCGTGCATGCATACTCTGCTTGGTATTGTGTTGTTTCGCCGCTGAAAAATGCTGTGTTACATTACCGCTGAACTTTCTACCCAAGCGGGGAGGCTGCCAACATAGCAAGCACCTCCCCCCCCCTCCTCCTCGCCGTATCCCCCACCCCCCCGCACCACTACCCCTATCCCCCTCACTGACTCCGTCTCGGGCTCTTCCCCGTCTTTTTCTCTTTCCTTTATCTTATTTGTTTCTCGTGTCTTCTTTCTCTTCTTTTTTTTTCTCATCCTTCTGATTTGTTTTTATTGTTCTTTTTTTTTTCTTCTTCGCTTCTCTTCTTTAACCACTTCCCCTTTTTTTCTCCTTCTATTCCTCATTCCAAAGACTTAGTTACCTTTTTCCTTCCCCACTCTCTTCTCCTTCCTCTCCCCCCAACCCCCTTCTTCGTTTGTCTTTTTTCCTCTACCCCATCTTTATCGTCTTCCGCCTTCTTCTTCTTCTTCTTCTCCTCCCTCTTTTCCCCTTTCTTGGCGTCTCTACCGCATTCTAGTTCACTTCGTTGCCACGCCCTTCCTGCCTGCCATCGCGTCTCGTTGCCATGGTTCCCTCCTCTGCCATATCACAGCTTACTTTGCCGGTCATGGTAATGGTGATGATGATAATGACCGTGATTGTGATGGTGATGATGATAATGATAATAACAGTAATGCTTCCGTTGATGATGATGATAATAATGATAATGATTATAATTATGATTATGATAGTAGTAGTAGTAGTAATAGTAGTAGTAGTAGTACTAGTAGTAGCAGTAGTTGTAGTAGTAGTAGAGTAGGAGTAGGAGAAGGAGGAGGAGGATAATGATTATGAAAATAATAATTACAGTATTGATCATGATACTTACACTGACAATGATGATATCAATGTTATCAAAATTATCGCTTTACTATAATAGTAATGACAGTACTCATTATGGTCATTATCGTTACTGATATTTGAATGCTATTATCATATAATGTTTAATCAATAGTACTGTTTTTTTTTTTTTTTTTTTTTTTTTTTTTTTTTTTTTTTTTTGCTATGATTACAATAATGTCCACAAATTCATATCAGATGACGTAATAATCGCTATTTTACAATTCACTTTAAAAGACCAATAGTACACTAAACTGTGATTAACATAAAATAGAAATATACATCCGGAGAGAGAGAGAGAGAGAGAGAGAGAGAGAGAGAGAGAGAGAGAGAGAGAAAGAGAGAGAGAGAGAGAGAGAGAGAGAGAGAGAGAGAGAGAGAGAGAGAGAGAGAGAGAGAGGGAGGGAAGGAGGGAGGGAGGGAGGGAGGGAGGGAGGAGGGAGAGAGAGAGAGAGAGAGAGAGAGAGAGAGAGTGAGAGAGAGAGAGAGAGGGAAGGAGGGAGGGAGGGAGGGAGGGAGGGGAGAGAGAGAGAGAGAGAGAGAGAGAGAGAGAGAGAGAGAGAGAGAGAGAGAGAGAGAGAGAGAGAGAGAGAGAGAGAGAGAGAGACAGAGAGACAGGGAGACAGAGAGAGAGAAAGAAAAGGAAAAGAGAGAGAGAGAGAGAGAGAGAGAGAGAGAGAGAGAGAGAGAGAGAGAGAGAGAGAGAGAGAGAGAGAGAAAATATTTCACCGATATACCATCTCAACTTCCACCTCCGCGTCTTCCCCTCAACGGAATATGGAAAAAATATCTCGACACGTAAACAAACTGCCATGCAACAGCCAACCTTCGGGGGGATTTGCCTCCTTCCTTCAAATGCCGTTTGTGTTATGTTTATTATTATTATTATTATTATTATTATTATTATTATTATTATTATCATCATCATCATATTTATTATTATTATTAGTTTTATTGTGGTTATTATTATTATTATAATAATTGTTGTTGTTATTGTTAGTGTTCTTGTTATAATTATTACTACTACTATTACCACTGCTACACTACTACTGATAATAATACCACTGCTGCTACTACTGTATTACTACCATTACTATCATTATCAGTCACCATCATCATTATTACTATCAATGTTGTTGCTGTTATCATTATTGTTATTATATTATCAATATTATAGTTGCAATCATCATCATCATCATCATTATGATCTTCATAGTTATCATCATAATTATCATAAGCACTTGTTATTGTAGTTATCATTATTCTAATCATTATTGTTATCGTTGCAATTATTATCATTATCATCATCATTCTTCTTTTTATTATTATTAGTAGTAGTAATTATCCCTATTTCTACTACTTCCCTTTGTACTGCGACTGAAATATATCTCCGTCTTATCTCATTCATGTATATAATCGTATTTTACCGCTGCTTGTGGTGGCCATGGAAATAAAGCCAAAGTATGCTTATACTTCAAGGGGAGGAGGTGGAGGGAGGGAGGGGGGATACACGTGCCCGGAGGTATGTTGGTGTGCGTAGTACCGAGTAAATACTAGAGGCTACCAAATATCACTTACTGGACACCGGCCAAGTCCGTGAGAGCAAGTTCAAGTCGATGGTTGAAGAGAAATAGTAGAGTTTTTAAATGTATTGTTACTACGTTACTTTTAACTTAGGGGATAAATGGCTTTTAAACACTTCGACTGATGTCTTCGGTTTCCCAATGCTTATATCCTGTTACATGTAACGATTGCTTGAAAGTTGTGTAATGGTTATTTAAATTTGTGTTGTTTTTGTATCATTATGTTCTTAATTTATATGAAATGCCATAGTTGCCTTTAGCAGCTCACAGGATGGATTACAAAAATTCTTGACTCTGGCACAGTATGCTGTAGAAGTTGGACCCGTGGTCAGTGTATCCAAGACCGAGCGTATGACAACTGACAAAAGCAATCTCTTGTCTCTCCATCTATGACAAACCAATCAAACAAGTTACTGACTGTGTATACCTTGGTCATAAGTTGTCTGTTCCAAATGAAGGATCGGTGGCAGTCAAACAGAGACTAGGTTTAGACTGAGCTGCCTCTGAGAAGCGCTTCACCCCTAAACGCCTACCATTACACGTTAAAGCCAAAATTTATAACACTTATATTGCCTGTTGTTCTTAGCGGACTTGAATGTGTAAACTGGACTATAAAGCGAGGTTTATCACAAACCATAGACTCATTCCATATCGAAATAGAAAGGCATCGTAGGGTAATTTCACTTAATCCAATAAAGGCGATTATTGATATGATCTTAAAACTCTATCACCGCATCAAACGTTCTTTATCTGGTCTACCAAACCTAGAAGCCACAGTTAAACCCAAGAATTAAAGGTAGACATAATGGCCTGGACTTGGCCTAGGAACTCTCAATGAGACCACATGTAACCGTATTATTTTGAGGAGAATGAACAATGTTAGTGCGTAATCTGCTATAAATTATCTGTTATCATATCGGTATTGTTAAATACTTTCATTTCCATATTTTACAATGGCTAGTACTTGTTTTTTCTTTATTCCGTACATGTTTATAGCTTTTAATATCACATTGAAAAAAAAGAAAAGAAAAAAAGATTATAATTTGTCTTTAATTTTTATTTAAGTGTGAAATAACATATACAGTATTATTGCATAGTTATCTATATTATATCAATATTAGTTACTGACTGGCCGAAGATTAGATGCTTTATGAAGTAAAAGTGAAGGACATTCGATCAAGCTAATCGATAATTAGATGCACAAGATCCTTTCTTGGCGTGTTGCAAATTCCTAACTATAAATAAACCTCATTAAACTGGATTCCACTCCGGAATTTTATATGAAAAAATGATACGATATGTTCGTAGTCCCTTGCATCTTTAGATCATTACCTCGTGTTAACGGATAAATCATCGTGCTAGTTCTTTCTCTAATAATGAAACTTAAAGGAGTTTTTACCTGTGTTCGTCTAATCTCTTGTGTTGTCGGGCAAAACAGGATCCATTTCAGGGAAAATAAGTCAATATTATTAGTTTATCTCTATTATTATTTGATTATTACTTCGGATGTTACTGTTATTATCCTTAATATCATTATTATTATTATTATTATTATTATTATTATTATTATCATTATTATTATTATTATTATTATCATTATTAATATCATTATTATTATTACTTTTATTTATTTATTTTTCTCATAAGTGATATTTACTTATATATCTATTGAAGTGTAAAGAAGCACACGGTTTCGTCCCCTAAATTTCAGGACACAAAAAAGATCGAATTCTTTATCCAGCTGGTTTGTAAGGGCGCTGAACCTAATTAAGTATAAAACCAAGATGTTATGCTGGTCGAGGTGTTTATATATACACCGTAGGCCTACCCGACTCTTCCCTTGCTTCGGTGGTGGTGGTGTTTAAGCGACCATTTCCCTTCAGTTTCTTGTCTACCTTTTTTTTTTCGATTGATTGGCATTAGGAGGCTCACGATTCCTCGTCGATAGTATGGTGTTAAGGTTTTAAGGCTTTGATTATGCTGATGGCGTTATCTTTGTTATTGTGATTACTGTTTTGTTTTTATTATCACTTATTTGAAATTTTGTCTAATGCATGCACGCGCACGCACACACACACACACAAACACACACACACACACACACACACACACACACACACACACACACACACACACACACACACACACACACACACACACACACACACACACACACACACACACACACACACACACACACACACACACACACACACACACACACACACACACACACACACACACACATGCATGCTTTGCTTCAGCTATGAATAAAATATTACATTTAGCATTTCCTGATTTTCATCGTTGCCTCAGATCACCACATCGAAGTTGCAGATTAGATTCCTGACAGTAATTATATGATTTTTTTTTTACGTTCTAACATTCGGGGTTTATTTATATATGGCCGCACACTCTCCAGAAGGCTTCCAAGAGCTGTGATGCTGTTTATATATATATATATATATATATATATATATATATATATGTGTGTGTGTGTGTGTGTGTGTGTGTGTGTGTATATATATTATATTATATATATATATATATATATATATATATATATATATATATGTATATATATATATTGATACTGATACCTACTTACATACATACATACATATATATATATATATATATATATATATATATATCTATGGGGGGGGTGCATGTATGAATATATGTATGTATGCATTATGTATATATATGTATTTGTGTACGTTTGTACACTAGATCTACGTTATCTATCATTTTTCTCTCTTATTTCCATTAGTGACATATCACAGATCCAGTTTCGTAGGAATTTATGAAGTGACAATTAAAAGTAAATCAAGTATTCTCTCTAAATACGTGTCAAATAAAGCCAGTAAGTCCACTTTGATCATATAACGTCACGCAATAAATAACTCTATCAAGTCCTGTCTGTTGAAAGATAAAAGAAAGGTCACAAAAAAGAAGCGTTTTCGTGTAACAAGCTGACCTCGTTTCACCCTCTGACCTCGCCTGTTATTTTCCTTCGACTCCAGATCAGTTCCTCGAGCTTCCAGAGTCCCCGGTCAGACGACACTCGAGCTCGGAGGAGGAGAGACGGGTGGCCACTCTCGAGAGGGACGACCGAGGACGACCACACGACAAGGAGAAGAAGGGGCATCGCTCAGCATGGGGAAAGGTGAGCCAAGGTCGTCCTCGAAGGGAAGAGAAGGGCGTGGTCGGCCTTGGAGGAGACGTAGAGAGACAGGAGTGGGTAGGCAGGGTCGAAGAACGACCTCGAGTGAAGGGATGAGGGGGCCAGGCTACTCATCCTTGGGACCAAATACGAAGGTGTCATCCTGGACGAGATAGCCCTTGAATGGAGGGGGAAGGAGGAC